>NC_062195.1:2173320-2178320 GCF_912470025.1 Vespa velutina
TTTTTTCGACTTCTATACCATTTTTAACTATAGGAACAATAAAAAATATCACCTCACAATATAAAAACATAAGTAAGGTATATATATTTATGTGTGTGTGTGTGTGTGTGTGTGTGTATACAGGATGGGATAAAAACTTCGACAACCTTCACTATATCCTTTCTTTTTAGAGCTATAGAGAATTTTTGATGTTATTTTAAAATCATTAGTTTAGAAGATATTTCATTGTTGGTGTCCTTATTACGAAGGAGAAAAAAAATGTAATTTAAAAAAATTATTAACAAAATTAATTTTATTATAATGATATTATATGTTTAAATAAATAAAGAATAAATTACGATTGAAAACGGTATTTGTATCGTGTTTCTACGACTTTTCGTTTCGAAGATATCGCCTTCGAAAGATTTTCATTCATAATGATTTGTACAGTACAGCTGTTCGTAGTAGTGTAGTAGTAGTAGTAATAGTAGTAGTATTGTAGTAGGGCAGCGTAAATTCTTGGAATTTATATAGGTTAGTATGTCACCGTGCCAATATGAATGAAATTATGTAGGTCAGTAGGTTAATTTAAATATCTTTCACTTATATGGAAATATCTTCGGAACTAAAGGACATAGAGATTTGAATTAAACGCCATTTTAAAGGGTAAAATTTTCTCTATTTCTTTTTTTTTTTTTTTTCAACATATTGTTAATAATTAATTAACAAGTTTTGTAAACAAATTCATATTTTTATATAATTTATTTTACTTTGTCAATTAATACATTCAATTTGCGACTGATATTTTAATTAATTAATTGAAATTACATTACAGTTAATAAATAATTAATAAACAAATTGTTTTTTTTATCCGACGAAACAATTTTTTTTTGTATACGATTTTAATAAACAAGTTTTTCAATCGCATGGGAATATCTTCGGAATCAAAAGTCGTAGAGATTTGGATCGAACGCCATTTCAAAGGGCAAAATTTTCTCTATTATTTAAATATATTTTTAATAATAAATTAAAAATTTGTTATAAATAATTTTTGTAAACAAATTCTTACGAACATAATTTATCTTATTATATCTTGTCAAAAAATAAATTTGTATTGCGAATGATTTTATAAAATTACATTAATTAATAAACAATTAATAAGCAAATTATTCTTTTTTTTTTTTTAGAAAACAATTTCTTTTCTATACTTTTGCTAGCTAGGTTTTTTCAATTGCATGGGAATATCTTTGGAGATAAAAAGCGTAATAAATTGAAGTACAGAATAAGTATAAATAAAATGGAGAGATTTAAGGTGATCAAAGTTATTATCCTGGCCTGTATGTTTATATACATACATATATATATATATATATATATATATATATATATATATTATATGTATTATATGAGAGTCTATTTTGTTCAAATCCAAGAAGCATTAAAGTTATAAATACAAATCGTGTTTATATGGTATCTTTTCATATTAAGAAGAATACAAAAGAATAGCAACATGATACTTTGAAATATATATTTTGAACATAACAGCATTCGCATCTTTCAAAAGAAACATTAAATATATATATATATATATATAATATTTACCACTTAAAAAAAATTTATCGTATTGTACAGGAAGCTGTGTAAATTTAGGTGGCTCGCTAATTGTATGCCCTGGTCCAACCTCTGACTTTTCTATATATATATATATATATATATATATATATATATATATAATATATATATATATATATATATATATATATATATCCGTCCTTATGTCGATTTGATCCATATATTTATTTATTTATTTATTTATTTATTTATTTATTTATTTATTTATTTATCTATTTATTTATTTTTTTTGGTCGACACTGAATCGTTAGTTTCATCATTGAAGATCGTTATCTTCGAATGAAAAAAACTACGTTTCGTAATGCAGCTTATATCCTACAAAATTCTTAGTTATATATATATATATATGTATATACATATATAATAAACACGGAACACGTTTATAGTGATTTACCAGAAGATTATTTTCATATTTAACGTTAGACAATGCTCGCGAAGTGATTAGTTTAATCAACAGAATTAATTTCTCGCTAGAGAGAGAGAGAGAGAGAGAGAGAGAGAGAGAGAGAGAGAGAAAGAGAGTCAACTTGAGTCCCGTATGATCAAAAAAAAAAAAAAAATAAAAAAAAAAAAAAAAAAAAAAAAGAAAACAAAACAAAACAAAAAACTCTCATTCGAAATTAATTAGATTGGCACTTAGATATCGCCGCTTGATAATAATAATATAAAAATGTACCTCTTTTGGCTGTTATCATCGACATATTGGATTTCCTTTCTTTTTTTTTTTTTTTTTGTTTATCCTTTTACTCGCACCTTTACGCAACAACGTTCTTTTTTACGTTCCTTTTTTAACGCTCTTGTTGTAAAATATTATGCAATGTGTTTAATATAATATATCCACCAAGAGGACAGAGAGAGAGAGAGAGAAAGAGAGAGAGAGAGAGAGAGAGAGAGAGAGAGAGAGAGAAAAAGAGACAGAGAAAGAGAGAGGGAGAGAGAGAGAGAAAGAGAAAGAGAAAAAGAGAGGGAAAGAGAAAGAGAGACAGTTTTCCCATCTCCCCTCGTTCCACCCTTCCCATCACTTCCTTTCTCCCCCCTCCCACCCTGATCCCGAGAAAAGTCTATCCTTCTTTTTTTTTTCCGATCTACAACACGTGAAGATCTTCGCAGTTCTTGAATTTACTATCCTCTCTTCTGAAGAGTGAATTTAACATTTGTTTAGCCTTCATGCTAGCTCGTACAACTACTCCAGACTTATTATACCAATGACCGCCTCCCTCGCTCGCCGTATTACCACCACTTTGATTCTCCAATTGGCCTTGATCAATTTTTAGCCGTATTTGTTTCAATATACCGACCAATAATTCGTCGACGTTATGTTTAATACCAACCGACACCTCGATGAACTTCGCACGATATCTACATGCCTTATCCTTGCCGTCTGTTAAAAAGAAGACGAATTAAAGTTAAAAAAATAAATGAGATTTAATGGGTATGCGTTTATATAGAGAGAGAGGGAGGTTGAACGGGGGCGGACGAGGGAATCGATGGGTAAAGGTCAATGAAAATTTTCTATACGATTATAATAATACGTTTATTCTCTATCTTGAGTTCTTTCGATCGTTAAAATTTCTTTCGTTCCTTTTTCTTGTTTCTCTTATCTTTTCCCTTTTATTTTTGTCCATTTTTATTCTTCATCAAATCACAATAATAATGTTTTCATTCCTTATCCAGATCATAAAAAAATCTAATTGCAGGCCCGATATGTCACGATAAAAAGTCGAATTTCTCTTTTTGATATCATTTTTAGGAACTTTTAATAACTTTCGGAAACTTTCCTCTTTCTCCATTCCACCCGAGGAAAGTGACTTTTGACCTCAATTCCATATTAATATTAATTAAAAGCTTTGATCGATTGATAATTGATTGAACCATCAAGTACAGTTTTTCTTCTTTGTTACATTTGCTTTTAAATTATTCATGTTATTTTAACGAAGTGGAAAGAGAGAGGCATACATACATATATATATATATATATATATATATATATATATATATATATATAGAGAGAGAGAGAGAGAGAGAGAGAAAGGAAGAGGGAAAGAGAAAGAAAAAAAAATAGGTATTGTTTTATATATTTTCTTTTTCTTTTACAAACCTGAATATGGAACGACTCGTGAACGAGCTAGGTCGACCTTATTGCCCACGAGAATGACAGGTTTACCGAGGTCCTGATCACGTAGGTAAGCTAAATATTGTTCTGCCTTTTGAAAGGATGCCTTGTCGATTACCGAATACATTACCACGAAAGCATCCGGAGGTGGTATCTTCTCTAATTCCGTCTGAAATTAATCAAAAAGAAATGTCAAATATTTTTATTCTTAATACATACACGCACATATACACACATTTCATTGAAATTGATCACAAGTATACTCATTGTACTGTCTCGTAATCGTACATTTAATTATTTACGTATAAGTATTGTGCAAATTAAATTATTGTAGTACGGTATTTACATCAAAAGAAAACTAATTGACGGATTTTAAAAATTAATTGGGCATTCCTTCTATGGAAAATTTTTTTGGATAAATAATTTTTGTCTTCTTTTTTTTAGCTCGAAGAAAAAAGAAGGAACTCTTAAGAGTTCGTGGTTTTACAATCGGCAAAAGAAAAAAGAAACGAAGAAAGAAAGAAAGAAAGAAAGAAAGAAATTTAATCTCGAAAAAGAGATATTTGTATTTTAATATCACCTAATAAATTTTCATACTTTATCTTATAATTTTCTCTTATCGTTTTTCAATATTATGATATTATCAATTTTTCTGTATAATTTTTATTAATTTAACGATGATTTTAATTTCTTTTTCTTTTTTTCTTTCTTTTCTTCTTTTTTTTTTTTAATTATTAAATTATACCGAATTAATATTCATATACAAAAATTCTGTTCTCTCTCTGTTTGAAATATTTTAATTTGATTGTTAATCTACAAAAAAAAAAAAAAAAAAAAAAAAAAAAAAAAAAAAGAAAAAAACAAAAAAATAACTAAAAAACAAAAAACAACAAGGAAAAAAGGGAAAAGAATATATTTCTCTCACCTTTGGATTGGATATATTTAAAAATATCAATTCGCTTTCCTCTCCATCAAGTTTCACAAAAACGGATTGTTCACTCGGCATATCTGTAACAAAGACCAAGGAAGGATAAATTCACTGCTAAATGAGAAACAAAGGATTCAATGGAGAGAGAAAGAGAGAGAGAGAGAGAGAGAGAGAGAGAGAGAGAGAGAGAGAGAGAGAGAGAGAGAGAGAGACAAAGTAAGATTAAGAAAGGAAAATACTCGAAAGGAAAAATACAGTGACTTTACTTTAATTTACTTTTTCATTTATTTTTATACTACCACGGTTATACGAAATTGTTGACGGATCATTTCCTTTTTGTTTTTCTTT
>NC_062195.1:2180820-2298320 GCF_912470025.1 Vespa velutina
TTTCTTAAATTCGTAAAATTTCTTCTACGATGAAATACAAAATTTACGTTATGTTATGTGATGATAGATTGATCTATCGATCGATCAATAAAAATAGATAGAAAATGAGGAAACGACGTTAAACGATCTTTCTAAATCAACTTTAGATTATCGTCGTTGAATTCATTTTTCTTTCTATGAAATATGGATCGACGAAAAAAAAAAAAAAAAAAAAAAAAAAAAAAAAAAAAAAGAAAAAAAAGAAAAAAAAGAAGTGATAAAATGGACCACAAAAATGAGACGATTCTTTTGATATAAATCGATATAAACGTTGATTCATTTATTCTAACGATTATTATTATTATTATTATTATTATTATTTTTTTTTTTTTTTTTTTTTTTTTTTTTTTATAAAAACGCTAGCGACGAAATTGAAATAATACAGAAAAGAAAAGAAAGAAGAAAACGTAGAAAAAGTTAACAATCAGAATTTTCAGTAATCAGAGATCAATGAAAAGAAGGAATAAAGGAAGAAAAGGGGAAAAAAAGGGATTAAAAGTAGAAAATTTTTCGCTAATCATTATTATTAATATATGAATTTGATCATGGAGATATCTTCTTTCTCACTCTACCCCCCTCACCCTCCTGTCTTTTTGGCAATTATATATTCCGGAAAAGAACGATATCGTATTTACAGTTAGTACCTAATCGAGAATATTCCAAGAGATTAAGTTCGTTATCACTCTCGGGTAGTGAATTGACGTGTAAACTTTACCGAAGTCCCTTGAGTGTTACAGTAGAAGTCGTACTACACGATGTAATACACACACACACACACCTACATACATATATATATATATATATATATATATATATATGTGTGTACATACACACGTAAGTAAATGCATATATACTCTCATTCGTTTATAGCATCTATATACATATGCATGCAAGCATGCACGCATGCATGCGTGCATGTATGTATGTATGTATGTATGTATGTATGTATGTATGTATGTATGTATGTACGCTCGAAGGATAGAACATATCACACGCCCACGTCATATCGTTCGAGGTTTCGAGGGTTCGAGGGTGTCGAGCTTCCCATCCTTTCTTTTAGAAAGGTTTACTCGGTACGGTGCAATTACGGTGATGTGTATAAGAGAACCTTGTTTACTTTATCTTTCTAATAAAAGATGAGACGTAGAAAGGGTATTCTTTTAAAAATACATTGTCGATTTACAAGTCAAAGAAAAAAAGAAAAAAGGAAAAAAAGAAAAGAAAAAAAAGAAGAAAAAAAGAGAGAAAGAGAAAGAGAGAGAGAGAGAGAGAGAGAGAGAGAGAGAGAGAGAGAGAGAGAGGGAGAGAGAGAGATAAAAAGAGTTAAATGTTAACATTTCATTTTAATTAGTCGAAAACTACATTACGAAAATATTACCTTGCAATGAAGAAATTTTATTAATTCTATGCTTTTTTTGTTCTATATTATGCAGACGCTTGCAGAGAAATACATAGGATTGTAAAAAAAAGTGTTAGTATCGTATTTTGATTCAGTAAATATATATATATATATATATACATGTCTGTGTGCGTATGTATTTGTGTGTGTATATATAGCTCTATTATTATTAGTTAAATAAATATATAATATTTTTAATATTTGATTTTAATAACTTTCATTAACGATTCAATTAATATTATCAAAAGTAAAGTTTGTGAAAACTTATAGAAAATATAGAAATTTCATCGAGAAATGTCTCGTCTCACTGAGAAGTTTAGACGCCAACGAGAATACACGCAGAAGGAGCGAGAGAGAGAAAGAGAGAGAGAGAGAGAGAGAGAGAGCGAAAGAGAAAAAGAGAGAGAGATAGAGAGAGAGAGAGAGAGTGACGGAACGAATGCAGCCAAAATCTTAACGATATTCGGCAACTAGGTCACCGATCTCACAAGACGATTTATCGTCTATTAGTTTTTATTATTTGGCAAAGGAGCAATGCGCTTTAACGTTAGACTAGCTTATATAAATTACTTATTATAGTAACGCATTACGTTACATCCAGGAAACAACAAAAATACACGTAATTATGTCCTTTTAAATAAAATCTTAAAATGAGCTTTGAAATGAGAGAGAGAGAGAGAGAGAGAAAGAGTAAAAAAAATAATTAGCCTTTTCCTTCTTAAAGGAAATAATTGGAACAATTATAATCGCATGATAACTTTTACATGATAATTCTCTTTCTCTTTTTCTCTTTCTCTGTCATTCTTTGAATACAATAATGAACGAGAAAATGTCCCTGGATGAGTATGAAGTTTTTAATTGACATTAAAAATTGTTCAAAATTATCTTCGAAATTTTTCTAAGCTTTTAAATTTCTTTCTTTTTTTTTTTTTTTTTTTTCTCCATATTTTAAAAGTTAATTTTGTATTATGATCCGGAAAAGAATACAAAAACAGACGAAAAACTATTAATACTTAAACAGTGTCGAGACGAGAAGACTATATAATTGATTTTTAATAGGATATAATTCAGAGATTTTTTTCTGTCCCACCAAAGACATTTTTGCTCCCACCTGGCCCTTATTTCTCTCTCTCTCTCTCTCTCTCTCTCTCTCTCTCTCTCTCTTTCGTAATACATAAGAAATGATGTAGGTAAATATATTTATTCTCAGAACGATATTTAAAAGTTTGCGTGCTTGTATGTTTGCGTTTGCGTTTTTTGTTTTTTTTTTTCCTTCTGTTTTAACAGGTGGAAGAGAATTAGAAAAACCGAAATGTGTGTTACTTGACAGAGTCGCGACGATAATTCAAGTCGTTTTGAGAAAGTATATTGTATCCTCGACCCAGATACCCACACGAATTCTATATTATTCGAAATTTGCCAACACGAATGATATTTTTAAGAGGAAGATTGCCCTTCCGATAGAAAAAGAGAGAGAAAGAGAGAGACAGAGAGAGAGAGAGAGAGAGAGAGAGAGAGAGAGAGAGAGAGATTGTGTGTGTGTGTGTGTGAGAGAAAAGAAGCTTAGATGAATTTACACGAACGTTGATCATCCTCCATTCGATTCATTTTTATATGGACATATTTTTTTTATTTATTTATTTTTTTTTTTTATTGATTTCTTGTCACATCGTAGCTAAAATTCGAATATACAGGTTGATTTTTGTCACTAGATCGATACGTCGAAAAAAATGAAGAAAATCTCTCACACACAGTGTGTATGTGTGTGTATATTATATACCGTATACAGTATTTAAGTATTCATTTATATATTTCTATTATATCATACGTACGTCTATTAAATCACATACTATCTGCCATATGAAATTTTTATACGATTACATGTGTTCTATATCACATATGTATATGTCTATCGTATCATCTATGTACGTATTATATATATATATATATATATATATATCGTGTATAAATCCAATGAATAATTCGTTTCTAATTAAAAAATATTCCTCGATAAAACATTCCCAAACAATTCTCATTTGTTATTTAACGATATACGAAGAAGTTTTATATTTATATATATATATATATATATATATATATATATAAATATAAAACTTCTTCGTATATATATGTTTATATATATATATATATATATATATATATATATATATATATACATATATATTTGCGTTTCTTGATCTCCCTTTCGTTTGTCTACACATGGATGTTTATGTTTACGTAATGATATTGGTCTCTGACGAGGGACGTGCAAGATGCGTTAATGTAAACCATACGAGAACCAATCGGGTAACACGCGTAAATCGTTGAAAAGCGATTTATCGATTGTTTCTTGAGAGAGATCGATCGAGCCAAACGTCCATGATTATTTTTCCATTTTAGATTTAAACAATTCAATCGTTTAATAAGTGCCAAAATTTTTTTTTTTTTTTTCTTTTTTTTTTTTTTTTTTTTTTTTTTTTTTTTTTTTTTTTTTTTTTTTTTGAAATATTGAATTTTACAAATATGAGATATGATATTGCATCGAAGTAGTAGTTTTTCGTTTTATTTTATTTTATTTTCTTTTTTTTTTTTTTCTTTTTTTTTCTATTTTTATGTCAATCAAAACATTTCATTTAGTTAGAATAATAGGCAAGATCCAATTGTCTTTTATGTACGCGAATGTAGTTTCTCACAAAAAAAAAAAAAAAAAAAGAAAAAAAAAGAACGGGGAACGAAAAAAAAATTTCGAGAGAGAGAAAGAGAGAGAGAGAGAGAGAGAGAGAGAGAGAGAAAGTTCTAAAAGGTTTTTATAACGAGAAATAGAACTTTTGAAGTATTTTTAATTATCAAGGACATTTTTTAACACGTACATACGTAATCTTTCAAATATAGAAAAAGATTTCATAGCTTTAAATAATTCAATTTTAGCCGTGTACAATCGTTATCAACAACATGACGGACGGTTTTCCTCCTCGAGGCCTGTTTGTTAAACTTTTTCTCTACAGGATGGTACTTTTCGAATGGTCTTCATAAGATTCGTTCATTAATACATTACCGTTAGCGTTTAAAAAAAAAAAAAAAGAAAAAAAAGAAAAAAAAAAAAAAGAAAAAGAAATAATTTAAATCCGTTTATTTGTTAAGTCGATGCTATCGTAAAAAATTTGTGTAGAAATTAGAGACAGAAATTAAAGGAAAAGAAAAAAAAATACGCATAAAAAAAAAATAAAAATAAAAGAAATAACAAACAATAATGGTAATTAAAAAAGATGGAAGAAAAAGAGAACTTTTCAAAATTCAATGAATCATTTAGCAGGATGTATTTGTTGATGAAGATGAAGTTGAATAATGAAAATATCGACATTTCATATTTCACGATCTACGATAACGGAGTTTTTTTTCCTTCCTTCTTTTTCCTTTTCTTTCTTTCTTTCTTTCTTTTTTGTTTGTTTCTTTTTCGCTTTTCTTCTTCTTTTTATACAGACGGGACACAAAGAATACATTTCGAAAATGAATTTTATTCTAAAGGTTTATTCTAAAAATTTGAAAGCGAATGCGTGAAAGGAGATAGCTCCGTGAATTTCATTCTCTCAACGTTAACTTTTACGATTAATTTTACAAAGTGAGAAAAGAAAAAAAGGAAAAAAAAAAAAAAAAATTGGGAATGAGAAAAAATTTTTTGAATGACATCGTCATTGTGTTAGTTAATGGAATTTAATTATATATGTATATATGTGTATATATATATATTTTATTTTTCTGATGGGTTAAAAAAAATTCGAAAAAAAATTCAATCGAATTCGAAAAAAAAAGAAAACAAAAAAAAAAATCAGAAAAAAAAAAATTAAATAGATCGACATGTCCGTAAAATAATTTTTCACTGTTATTGGATTTCGTATGCCGAATCTCCCATTTCTTTCAATTAACTTAAATCCATTCTTCTTCAAGAAGTGCATTCACGTGTAACGCGTATAGAAACTTTCAAGGCAACAACAGAGGGGATTTAAATTTGATAAAGTCTTTTAACGATAATCCTCTTTACGTTACTTTGATGAAATAAAAATAGACACTTACCTCTTTGCCTGTCATAGGCATTGATACATTCACTCGTCATGAATTGGCCAATCAAGCCTGTCTTTCCAACTCTCCTTGCTCCCAAAATGGCTACGTTATACGATATGACCTCCTTCGGTGGCAAGGAATTCGTTTCTTCCGTTTCCTGTTCCGCAGGTGCCAAAGAATTCGATCGTGATCTTCTTCGTTTGAATGAGTCTCCTCTATTGACGAGACCTATCAAAAATTGAATAAAAAATCAATTATTATTATTATATATTGCTATTTCTTATGAAACGATTAACATTATTTTTGTTAATCAATGAAATTTTTTTTAATGATTTTCTTTCAATCAACAATAACAATAACAATAACAATAACAACGACGACGATGATGACAAAAATATCGATTATTCCTTTTAATGATTATTTGCATTCATTCAAAAGTCTTAATGTTACACCAGTTTGACGTATTATTAGCATAACAAGTATCGAGGGAAAAAAACAAAATGTAAATTAACGTTTAATATCATTTAGAAACTTTTACCCCAGTTATAAAAACTTTTTTCCCGTCTAAGAAAGAAGTTCTACGGTCCACCCTGTAAGTAAGGGAAAGAGAGAGAGAGAGAGAGAGAGAGAGAGAGAGAGAGAGAGAGAGAGAAAAATGAAAAAGAAAAAGGAAAATGGCACTATCGTTATTTCTACTTACGTACTAAAAGTTTTCGAGAATTCGATTTCGTCATTTTTCTTATCTTTTTCCTTTTTTCTTTCTTTTTTTTTCTTTTTTTTTTTTTTTAGGCCGATTATGATTTTCAGCTCGTTGTTAGAAGTTAATACTCACCTTGTCAAACTAGATATATATAAATTCAAGCCTAAATAATCTATGAAAGTATAGCAATTGGATTTTTAATATCATTTAAGAATTTTTATTCACATTATAAATAATAATCTGACTTTTATTTTTTCCTATATTTCCCTTTTTTTTTTCTTTTTATCATCATCATCATCATCATCATCATCATCATCATCATCATCATCATTATTATCATTGCTATTATTAAATATTCTCTTTTGTTCTTAAGAGATAATTTTAGAAAACGTTTCTTCTTTTTCCGTTTTTTTTTTCTTTTTTAAATCTTTGTTTTCTTTTTCTCTCGTTTCTATCTTTTTCCTTATAAAATATAAAAATTCACGCATAGCGTATAGTCCGTGACAAACTGTTCTCTCTTTATTTTTTCTTTTCTTTCTTTTTTATTTTTTTTTTTCTCTTTTCTTTTCAGATTCAAAGGATCGATCAACTTTTCTCTAATCTATCTTTTGAACCTTATTTCTTCGTCCTTTTTTTCCAGGAACTTATACTCATTGTATTACTGAGTTTACGCTTAATTGACCTCCCTTCACGCCTAACACTCCATGATAATATGTACATGTAAATAGACTATAAATACAATACCTATGGGAAATACCGAACGATATCGACAAAAAAGATAAAAAAAGAAAAAAGAAAAAGAAAGAAAGAAAGAAAGAAAGAAAGAAAGAAAGAAAGAAAGAAAGAAAAAAAAAAGAGAATGGTTCTTTTTTCGTCGAAGGCCATGCGATTACGACGATTTGTGTGATTCGAATTTTGTTTAGAAAAAGAAAAAAAAAACAAAAAGAAAAAGAAAGAGAGAGAGATATATATATATATATATATGTATGTACCCATACACATAAAGAATACGTATGGAAGTGAATGAATAAAATCCATGTCAGATATTATTTTTGCGGAGAACGCGTGTGAATTAAAAGTTTGATTTAAAGGAAAAGGAAAAAAAAAAAAAAAAAAAAAAAAAAAATTAAAAAGAATAGGAAAAGAAAATAGAGAAAAGAGAAAGAAAGAGAGAAAGAGAAAGAGAAATAAAAAAAAATCTTTCCCGTTGACCTTTACCCTGTCATATTTCCAGGTGTATTATTTTTAAAAAAGATGCAAGAGCAAGAGGTGGTGCACTCGCGTGGTAGGCGTAGAATGGAAAATTACTTACCAAGTGTTTTTAATTGAAGTCAAATCGAAGTTGAATTTAAAACTATAAAGAGTGCGAGAGAGAGAGAGAGAGAGAGAGAGAGAGAGAGAGAGAGAGAGAGAGAGAGAAGAAAAAAGTGTAGGAGAATAAAAGTTAAAAACTTCTTTTGAATTTCTTAGACGTTTTAATAAAACACGATCGAATATGATGATGTTCGACCTTGCTTATTTCCTTCTCTCTCTCTCTCTCTCTTCCTTTTATACATCCTAGATACGTCTAAAAATAACGTTTCACTTTAGTACAGTTCGGCGATATATCGACAGGGAATGTAATTCGTGAATAACTGAATGACGTATGACAGGTGATAGTGACAAATGATTGTGAAAAGAAAAAAAAAAAAAAAAAAAAAAAATGGAATCGTACGAAGGTAGTAACAATGATTTCATTTTTGATAATGATAGATCATCGAGGTGATAGAAGGAGAAAAAAGAAAAGAGAGATAAAAAGAACAAAATTATGAATGATAGAATATAGAATAATAAATTCTTTTTTTTCTTTTTTTCTTTTTCTTCTTTTTAAAATTTCCCATAACTTCAAATATAATAACAATAATAGCAATAACAATAACAATAACAATAACAATAATAATAATAATAATAATAATAATAATAATAATAATAATAGTAATAGAGACAAGCATAGTATTGCAATAACAAAGTATTAAGTAGGAAAACGTTTCGAGTTCTTACTCGTGAAATCAAACACACATTGCTTTCTACATTTTTCATCGTCGATTAGCGAATGGATAAACGTTGAAAGTAGAGGAAATATATAAGAGAAACAGAGAGAAGATGAGAGAGAGAGAGAGAGAGAGAGAGAGAGAGAGAGAGAGAGAGAGAGAGAGAAAGTGAGAAGCAGAGAAAAACAGAGACAGTAAGAGAGAATAAGAGAGAGAGAGAGAGTAAGAGAGGGAAAGAAAGAAAGAGAGAGAGAGAGAAAGCTTATTGTCAAGCCGTGACTGTAAAGTGAGAACAACGAATGTCCTGTTTAGACAGAACGAGGAGGATCGAGAACATTGATATCCGAGTGCTCACGGCTGTCCACGAAGCAGCCCTATTCGCAGAAGCTTTGTTCTAAATCTTTGTTCCTAACGAAACGCGCAGCTTCCACCTACGTATTTCATATACAACATCTATAGACATATATATATATATATATATATATATATATATATATATATATATATATATATATGCATATATACATACGTGGTACGCACGAGATACATACGTATGTATCTCGACCGAATGAAAGCCATCGCAAATCGATTTCAAGAGTATAACAGTGAGAAGGGGAGAGAGAGAGAGGAGAGAGAGAGAGAGAGAGAGAGAGAGAGAGAGAGAGAGAAAGTTGGAAATCTCTTTATGTGACTATTCCTATGAATATTCTATTTATTCCCATTTTGATTCTATTTCCATTTATAGCTTTGTTCTATTGTCTTTCTCTTTTTCTTTATTTGCTTATTTGTTTGTTTGTTTTAGAGAGAGAGAGAGAGAGAGAGAGAGAGAGAGGGAGAGAGAAATGTCTTCAATTTAACATTTAACTTTCTTAGTTGATGCGAGACCTCTGAAAATGATCAATTTCGATTATCAGGTTTAATCGGATCATAGTTTAATTCTACTCGTCATTTTCCTCTCAACTCCTCCGACTCCTCTGCCTGTCCTATCCTTATCGTTGGTCGGCATCCTCTTCCTTCTCCCCTCGTCCTCCCATCGTTCCCTTCATATTACGAAAGATCAATGCATTCCCTGTGAAACCGCTTATGAGATAGTGTCTGACCACACCGCGTAACATTACTACTGTCTTAACATGACTACGACAAATTACTATTGCCGCAATATTACACACAAGGCTTTGATAATTCATGATATGATAATGATGATGATGATGATGTTGATGATGTTGATGTTGATGTTGATGTTGATGTTGATGTTGATGTTGATGTTGATGTTGATGTTGATGATGATAAATATTGATAATGATGAACGCGAATAAGTATATATAGATTAGTACGATCGTTTGTAAATTGAATTTAAATCAAATATTTTTACATTGGTGTAAATAATTAATTAATTAATTAATTAATTTAAGTTTATTAATGTAAGTTTATTGATTAATAAATTAATTAAGTTTTGTTTTCTTTTTGTCCTTCTTCTTCTTCTTCTTCTTCTTCTTCTCCTTTTTTTTTTCTTTTTTTTTTTTTTCTTTCTTTTTCTGTCTCCTTTATAATTTTTCGCTCGTCACGAATTCACTTGCGTTTGTTCGTTATTAATAAAAATACGTTATTAATAAAAAATCATTATAACGAGTGTCATATGTTTTTAAAAACTCTTTCTTTTTTTTCTATTCTTTTCTTTCTTTTTTTTTTTTTTTTTTTTTTTGACTATTCTCATTACGACGAAGATATTTTATTACTTTAATGATAAACGCGTGTATATACATTTCTATAGTATTTGAGAATATATTAATTTTCAATGAATATTACATCACTCTAATATATTTGTTTATTCATTTATGATCTTTATTAATTTTATTCAACTACGAACATGTATTCTAATATTATCAAGATATATTTATATTTTCACAATTACGATTTGCATATACTTTAATGAATGAAAATGCGATACTTGCGGTAAAAAAAAAAAAAAAGGAAAAAAAAAGAAAAGAAAAAGAAAAAAGAAAAAAGAAAAATAAAAATAAAAATAAAGAAGAGAAGGAGAAATCTTTTTACAGCGAATGCCATTGTTACTTCAAAATGTCGGTAATTACAGAAATTGAAAGATTTTAGAAAAAGAAGAGAGTATTAAAAAAATCTTTCTTTAAAAATTTGACAAATAATTTTAATTAATTACCATCATATTCACGCACGGTATTTGCACGGGATAGAATTCATTTTAATTATTTACGCTAAATGCAAATAAGTTTATATATATTCTTGTATGATCAATTCATTAATGTATTAAATGTTTAATGTTATTAACGAAAATTTTACATATGTATGTAAAAGAAAAAAAAAATATATATATATATAAATATAAATATAAATATAAATATAAATATAAAATAAATATATATATATATATACATTAGTTTTCTTTTTTAATTATTCAACACATATCATACAAATGTTATCAAGTAATATACATTATAACGTAAGCAATGAGAAGATATGATTAGCATGTAAGAAGATATACATATATATGAATATATGATATATATATATATATATGTACACACAGGTAAAGGTGTAACACTTTCGACTATCGAATAGATGAAGCAGAGTTTCTATTTATAAGAGATTAAACGGTCAAACGATCGACGTTGCTTGCCAAATCGTTTTCGTGCGTAGGCTAACGCTTTTAAACGATCCTACATTCACACATGCGTTGAACAAAATGCATTCTCTATGTGAGAAACTTTAATGATCGCTCGTTAGAATCGTTAAATATAAAAAAAAAAAAGAGAAAAAAAAAATAAAAAAAATAAGATCATTAGAACGAACAAGCGATCACGATAATCCTGTAAACATGACATACATATATGTACGTGTATATGTATATACAAACACATTATATAATATATAATAGAAATAATAATAAATTATATGTATGTACTATATATCAGAAAAATGTCATCCTGTAAATATAACATACATATCTATACGTAAATATATATGTACTTATGTATATATTAATATATTAGAAAAAAATGTCAAAGTTTCTTTCAGAGATAGGTAGATAGAGAGAGAGAGAGAGAGAGAGAGAGAGAGAGAGGGAGAGAGAGAGAGTTAGAGAGAGGGAGAGAGGGAGAGGTAGATAAATAGTTAAATTATTTGGATCACTTGGTCAGACATATTCATTATTTATCAGGTCAAATAATTTGAGCAAATATTATTCAACATTAATTTGAAATGTTAAAATAGATAGGTGGGTTACCTCGTTATCGTATCCTTCGATCCGTAACACTAACACATTTGATTATTTAAATAAAAGTAAATGAGTATTTGTGCGATGATTTAAGGATACGTTGATTAATAAATTTTCTAACAAGATAATTGTGAAAATTGTTGAATTTCTTATTTTGAACGTATTAATTAATTGGGACAAACATAGTTCGCATTGGAATAAAAATAACAAAGATATATTAATTAATTCAATTTCAATGGATCCATCTAAATCTTTTCTTTCTTCTTTTATTTTTGGGTTTTTTTAGAGAGAGAGAAAGAGAAAGAGAGAGAAAAAAAGTAAAAAATCTTATGAATAATTTTTGCTATTTCAATTTTTATTTTTCTTCTCTTCATATGTATATATCTGTATATATGTATATTGGAAAAAATCGGAAAGGGACGCACGTATTTTCTGTTTTTCTTTTCTTCTTTTTTCTTTTTTTTTTTTTTTTTTTATTTCGTCTTCTCTTCTTCTTTCGTTTAATCATGCATTTCTAATTTTTCCTTTTCCCCTTTCTTTCTTACTTTCATTCTTTCTCTATTCGACTTATTTTCATAAGGATAAAATTATTGTTAAATCTTTACGAACATGCGACAATGTCCTAGCCGACAATATACCATTAGCAATAATTCTAATATATTGGTTCGCTCTCTCCGTTTAAATTGCTTCCCATCGTGTAAATTACGATACAAGGGACTAGACGTTAAGGCGCTTCTTCAATCCAACGTAGCTATGTGTGTATATATGTATATATGTATGTATGTTTGTGTGTATATATGTATGTACGTGTTTAGATTCTCGATCACTCCTAAAGGTGCACTCAATTGTGCTTAAAGTCTATTAAACGGTTATACGTTTGAAAGCTTTCAGGACTGGGCATTTAATAGTCTTCCTATGGTCTTATTGTTTAATACAAGGAAACACATGCATATCCATCCTATCTGTATATATCTATTCAATAATATACCATGAATTTGATCTACGGAATCAATGAATATTTAATTTTTCTATCTAATATTTAAAGATACGATAATAAAGAAATAAAATTATTTTCATTATTTTATCTATTTTTTTTTTTTCTTTTTTTTTTCTTTCTATTTAAGCGTATGAAGAATTAATTGTGTTTTAATTAAAGAATTAATTGTTTCAATGAAAAAAAGAAAAAAAGAAAACAAAGAAGAAGAGAATTAATAAAGAATTAATAAGATTTAATACTGATATATAGAAAATTTTTTAATTTTATATATATATATATATATATATATATATATGCGTGTGTAAAAAAAAAAAGAAAACATTGTAAAAATTTAATAAAATAAAAAATAAAAATTTAATAATTAAAAAGAAATGATGTAAGAGATAAAAGATAAAAGAGGCCAGTAGATTTGAAGATTTCATCATTTCTAAAGTGATCCATTTTGTCTATGAATTTATGACAAGTGATACAAATCGACACATAGTCAGACGGCATAGTGCTACGTTCTCTCGTAAGTAAAACATTCGACACTTGAAATATTTACGATTGAAATCGTTCGAGGAACAAATATATCATATATACTTTATGGTGCCCCATATCCTATGACTCTGTTATTATTCGTCAATATATTTTTTTATTATTCGATTAATCAATGATAATCAACTCATTGTTATTCTATTTGTTTATTTATTTATTTTTTTTTCCAATTGTTTTCTTTCTCTTTTTTCTTCTTCTTTTTTCTCGACCCTTAAAAATTGTAATATCGATTAACAATGAAATTCTAATTTGTCCGATAATTATTATTTCGCCGATAATTATATAATATCGAAATTTGCAGTACTTCATGTCTTCTAATAAAATAATAATATTCAAATGAAGAATACAAAGGTGTAATACAACGCGATGATATAACAATTGAATTGACGATTGAATAGTGTTAAAATTTTCAAAAAAAAAAAAAAAAAAAAAAAAAAGTACTCAGGTTGTTTATTTAAATATAAAATAATACTAATAATAACAATAATAATAATAATAATATTATTAAATATTAATAATGAATAAAGAAAAGAAATAAAAGACAGTATTATTGTTTATTTCGATATAAAGTATTAAAAAGGTGCAATTTTGATTATTTCATTGTTTCTTTGTCTGTTCTACTTTTTTTCTTTTCTTATTTTTTTTCCCCCCTCTCCCTTTCCCCTCTTCTTTCCTTCTTTCGCGATAATATAAATTATATTTGAACTTTTACGAGCAATCAAATGATTAATAACCATGAACTATATCGAGTCATAGTCTATCGTAACGTTAATTAATTACCATCGTAAAATTTGTTACGTGATTCGATTTCCTCTGGTAGCATGTAATTAATAGAGAAATTCGATTTACAATTTTAAGAAATTTTCTTTGATAATTGATACGCAACGACATATTATAGATTATATTATTGTCGCGCGTATAGATCTATGGAAAATTAATTCCTTCGATATTTTTAGATATAAAGATATTTAATATATTGACAGCAGAGTGTCAAATATACAAAATAAGATTTTTTTTTTTTTTGGTTTCCTTCTCTCTCTCTTTTTTTTTTTTTTTTTTTTTTTTTTTTTTTTTTTTTTGTTTCTTTTTTTGATCTCCTTCCTAATATACGATTTTTCTATCATAGAAATGTCATTTTCGTCGCGATACACAATGTACGATATTAGATTTCTCAAAGATTAATAAACATTTGGCACCGAGATACTAACTACTATATATACATAGGAAACATATACATTGGATACTCGAGTATCTAACGAAATACAACTAGCTTGAACCAACCACAACCGCAGAACACACAAATTGAAAGCTATTTCTAGAAATGACCAGGGAAAATTAATTATCATCTAACAGGAGAACGTATTCTATCTATATAGATATATGTATTAAATAAACAATTTGATACAAGCCTTTTAATCGTAATAACCCTAATAAGATAAAATATTTCCCATTTAATTTTTATATTTATATTTCTATGTAAAAAATAATTAAAAAAAAATTATATACATATATATATATATATATATATATATACATATATATATATATGTATATACTAAGAATTCATCGTTACTCATATCTCTTCGTTGAAATTCACAAAACGATTTGGTAAATTTAGAAAATGGTTCTAACAAAACTCGTTTCATCTACTGAGAATTTACCTGATGCATACATACATATATATATATATACTATTTAACGTTTACAGTTGACTGTGCAGAAAATTTTCGTATGAGGAAATTGAAAACTGCTTAGGAATCATGATACAAAAATACACATATCCATACGTACGTGTATATATATATATATATATATATATACAGACATAGACACGCTCATATGTTCAGGCACAAGCATAAACTTACATGTACCTGAGAGAATATTTGAAATATCGTAGAATATATATAATTAGAATAAAGTCATCATTCCCCCGTAATTTTGATCGAAGTTGTGTCGTCCAAATTTTCGATGTCCCATCCGTCGAGTATGATCCGTATGAGTGGATATATTTTGCTCATGTTTTGTTATTTTGGCTCTACGCCCGTAAACGTTTGTTCGTCCGTCCGTCCGTCTGTCCGTCCGTCTGTCCGTCTGCACACAAAGTAAAATGTTCTTTCTCTATGTACATACATATATACATATATACATACATACATATATATATATATATGTATATATATCGTATACAATGAGTTGTGTGATCATACGTAAAGAGTCGATAATACATATGTACAAATGTAGGTACATGTATTTACATATAAAAGGTTTCAATCGATAGCTAGCTCCTCGAGGGAAGTTTTGATAAAAAGCATACATACGCGATGCGAACTGACTTGCCCGATAAAAGTAAACAAAACGAAACATAACAAACGACAAAATATCAAAACAATTAAAAAAAAAAAAGAAAAAAAAAAAAAGAAAAAAAAAAAGAAAAAAAAAAAGAACAAAAAATCGTAGAGCGAAATGTAACGGAACAAAATAAAAAAAAGAATGATAAAGAAGGAAAAAAAGCGATGAAACTCATCAATTATATCCTTCTCTCATGTCCCATAAGGTAAAATTTTTCGTTTATTGTTTCTAAATTTAATACGTAAGCGTACTCTAATTTAATAAGGATTTTTATGAAATCAAAATTTTACTAAGTTACAAAATCTTATATGCCGAAGAAAGAAAGAAAGAAAGAAGGAAAGAAAGAAAGGGGAAAAAAGTATAAAATAGAAAAAGAAAAGAAAACAAAACGAAGAAAAAAAAAAAAAAAAAAAAAAAAAAAAAAAAAAAAAAAAACAGAGAAAAAGAAGAAAAAAACATTGGCACATCGTTGTGACGAAATATTCTTCGTTGAAAGTGTTCCCTGAACCCTGAAAGGAATTTTCATTTTATTTCACTCGGTCGACCATGCCTGTAATTAATAACTTTCCATGCTGTAGAATGTGAAAGATAGATGGATAGAGAGGGAGAGAGAGAAAGAGAGAGAGAGAGATTGAGATAGAGAGAGAGAGAGAGAGAGAGAGAGAGAGAGAGAGAGAGAGAGAGAGAGAGAGAGAGAGAGAGAGAGAGAGAGTATGAAGGCGATATATTTGCCCTAAACCATCGCTAAAACTGGACTTTTTATTTTTATTTTTTTTTTTATTTTTTTTTTTTTTTTTTTATTTATTTATTTATTTTTTTTTTCTTTTTTCCTTTAACGAAGATCACGCGGAATAACGAGGACGCTCGAAAAACCTATAGGTCTAGACCTTATGGCTTACATAGTTTGTATAACGATAGATAGAAGAATCACCCTCGCGTTTCGAACGAAAATAATATCAACCTTAAATACAATACATATACTACATATATACCATTGTGTGTGTGTGTGTGTTTATATGTACATAGATATTTTTAGAGAGCCTTTCTAAAGTCGTATTTGTCAAGGTAAACAAACAGAAATTTCTCTTTAAGAAACAACGAGACGTACATGTCGGATCGCATTTTATGTATGTAAATCAAATCATTTCCTAACTTATATTAAAATTGTTAGAACGAAAATCAATAAGGAGTAAAGAAAAAAAAAAAAAAAAAAAAAAAAAAAAGAAGAAGGAAGTAATAATAATAATAAATAAAAAAAAAAAAAAAAATAAAAATAAAAATAAAAATAAAAAGATACACACGCACTTTTTATACGTATATGTTTTATCCAAAGTACGAATAAAACATTGCGTGCAGCTGGAAAAGTCGATAGAATTATTTATAGACGCGAAAGAGGAGTCTGAGATACGTACTTATAAATAAATCCTATAACACATATACACACATACATACATACACATATACACACACACATAAACAACCGCTGCACCCCATAAGTTATTTATCACGTAAGCTAGGTAAAGATCGTACGTAAATATTATAACGTACGCACATTTGTTATACGTAAAACTAAGTTTTAACAATGATTTTCACAAGTAAATAGGACGATTTGTTTAATATGCCAACGATGTAATACTCGTTGATGGATATATTATAACTAACGAGTATATATAATGTTTGCCAAATATTTTTAACTGGGCCAAACTTTCTCGACTACAATTTGTAGACTTACAATTTCAAAAAGCAAAAAAGAAATATTACCCTGGAAAAAGGATTAATTGGATTTTGATCCGTCCTGTTAGACGTAAACGTATAATGAATAAAATCTTTTTCCTTTCTTTTTTTTTTTTCTTTTTCTTTTTTGTTTTTTTTTTATTATTCATTTTATTAATTAAAATAAAATTATACGATGTTTCCTATAACACCGATACTATTTCATAAATTTCTCTGAAACGATGATTAAAAATGTTCTTCCAAAGAAATGTTTTTAGGACATGCGAACACCATGATGTTTCTAGTATATATATATATATATATATATATATATATATATATATATATATATATATATATTAAAGGAAAGGGGAAAATGCAAATGATTTATAAGGAAAGAAAATAAATTCATGTCCTCCCTACGTGCATCGAATAACATTCGACATTTACCTCGTCGTATAATATCACACAGAGACAGAAAGGCGCGATATTAAGCTCGCTTGTCTATACGTTATTACACTGCAATTTTATGATGCTTGAGATCGCAGGCAGGACTTTCGTATGACGCATGCGTCCTAATGCAAGTCGAATTACTCTCACACTTGATTTTCCTTATAGAGAATGTTATACTCTTGATATGCATACTCTATATCTATACGCATACATATACATATACATATATATATATATATATATATATATATATGTATATACATATTGCATGTAGTAACAAAACAGGATAAAACGGTATATATACACAAACATATATATATATATGTATTTATGTATGTATATATATATATATATATATATATATATATATATATATATATATAAAAGTACGTACGTGCATTAGAATGAAAAAGAAAAATTTTTAATTGAAATTTTTGATATTACTTTGGACAAGCGAATAAAATGAAATATATTCATTTCCTTATTTTCTTAAAGCCGAGTAGATCATACAAAAAAAAAAAAAAAAAAAAAAAGGAAAAAAAAGGAAAAGAAAAATAAAAATAAAAAATAAGAAGAAAAAACAAAAAATAAATAAAGAAAGAAGGAAAGAAAGAAAGAAAGAAAGAAAAAGTAAAGAAAGAAGGAAAGCAATTAATTATCCAAATTGTTTCATTTTTTAATGCGTTGAAAATTTTTCATACAAGTTTAACAAACATATTGAATGTATGAATATGTATGTATGTATGTATGTATGTATGCGTATGGAAAGTATGTGAAAATAAAGCTGCGCATATTTACGAAAGTATGCATTTTCTTTTCAAGATTGACACCCTAACGAATTAAAAATTAAAAGAGATATCTACAATTTTTAGAGAGAAAGAGAGAGAGAGAGAGAGAGAGAGAGAGAGAGAGGGAGAGAGAGGGAGAGAATAAAAAATATATTTCAGGACAGGAATCTCCAAGGAATTTAAAAAAAATACTTACATATTCCAACTTCCGTAAATGATTTTAAACCACACACACACACATCCACATATGTATATATATATGTGTGTGCGTGTGTGTGTGTGTCGTTTTATAAACATAATGACATTTATATTTAGCTCGTCGTAAATGATAAAGATATTACGTAATAAAAATTTTATGAGTTTGCTTTACTAAGAGAGAAAGAGAGAGAGAAAGAGAGAGAGAGAGAGAGAGAGAGAGAGATACATATACATATATATACACGTATATGTTTGTACATAAACGTATATTCTCTCAGCACCGATAGTTTTGCGCGTGCGCCTATCATCGATCGACGATCTTGATGACTTTATGGTTAGGCGTCGTTCGCTTTACGAGGGGTGTTTCCCCCCCACAATTTATCCACTGTCCGCTACATTTCTCTTGGCTATGTCTAGTAAGGTTAACGGCCAGAGGGATACAAAGTTGAAGAGAGAGAGAGAGCGAGAGAGAGAAAGAGAGAGAGAGAGAGAGAGAAACAAAAACAAAAAGAAAAAGAAAAAACAAAAGAATTAAGCGCGGAAATGAAAGAACTTATGGAAGAGAGGAAAAAAATGACGCGTGATTTTTTTCCTTTATTTTCTCATTTCTTCTTTATCCTTTACTTCTTTTACGCTAAACGACACCGTCCAAATTTATCGGCTTTATTTTCCTTTCATTTGTTGGTTTTTTTCAAATACGTGAAAGAAAAAAAAAAAAAAGAAACAACGTTTTCACATCCTCGTGACGTTTTAAGGACAAGGTTATCGTGTTTAAAAGAAAGGGAAAAAAAAAAATAGATATTAATCATTAAGTACTATTTACGTTGTAATTTAATATTAAGTTAAAATGACGATAGCGTATGAAATATATATATATTTATAATATATATATATATATATATATATATATATATATATATATATATGTATATAGGTATAAAAATTCAACGCTCTAATTTAACCACCAAACATAAATGAAGTAACTTCAATATGCCACTGTATATATATATATATATATATATATATAAAATGTATATAATATGATATAACTGTATAAATGTCAACAAATTTATTCTGTAATTCTCTGAAAATAAAATAGATGATCGCGAATAAGAGAGTCAATGAGAAGAAACGAAAAAGAAAAAGAAAGAAAACCAAAAAAAAAAAAAACAAAAAAAAAGAAAAAGAAAGAAAACAAAAATAAAAACAAAAAGGAAAATAAAAAATTTTTTATGTGGATTTGTGCGCTGTAACATAATCACTTTATAAATTCTCAATTCAATTTTGATCAATCATACGAATATGTTTCGTGAATATTGAAAACGAAAGAGAAGGGTGAAACGTGATATACATAATTGTAAATTACGCTTGTTAGTTATCACTCAACGTAATAGAAAATTATTTTCATGATAATCGCATTAGAAAGCTTTACTAGAATATGGTCATTAATAGTATCTACTCTTACGCATTGATTTTTTTAATAATACACCTCGTTTAATCAAATATTTAAATACGTTTGCTTCGTCGAATAAATGCGGTATACGAGAATGTTTTTTAATGCAATTAAAGGAAAAAGAAAAAAATAAAAAAAAAAATAAAAAGAAGAGAAAGAAAAAATGTGAGATAACCGAAACCAGATTCATTTCACAATATATAGCTTTTCATCGATTTGTCAATATGTATGTCGCACGTAAAGCAATATATATTTTTTTATTTTTATTTTTTTATTCATTTTATTACTCGGTCTTTTTCTTTTTTCTTTATTTCTCTGATTTTCTTTTTTCTTTTTCTTTCTTTTTTATTTCTATTATGTCTTATTTTTGAATTAATTTTTTTTTTCTTTTTTTTTTTTTTTTTTTTAATAAACGTTCCAATGTTTCTTCTTCAGAAAAACACAAAAACAAAAAAAAAAAAAAAAAAAAAGGAAAAGAAAAGTAAAACAAAATGATATGAAAGAGGAAAAAATCTTAATAATAAAAAAAAAAAAAAAAAGAAAAAAAAAAAGAAAAAGAAAGAGAAAAAAAATGAAAGAGAAAAAAAATTAAATAAATCTTTCGATTCACTGAATATCCTTTTTCTCTCGTGGTAATCGACATTACTTTTTCGGGTTAAATCAAATCTGCTCACGCGTATTCAACCCTTTACAGTGAGTTTAACAATAAAGCGCAAAGAGAGTGTTATTACTCGACGAAACAAATTCGCCATATTATTTAATCAAGAAAATGTATTTTGAGATAGGCTCAATCATAAGATACGAAGAAAGATAGAGAGAGAAAGAGAGAGAGAGAGAGAGAGAGAGAGAGAGAGAGAGAGAGAGAGAGAGAGAGAAAGAGAGAGTACAAAATGTCTGGGCGTTTGTTTCATTGGCCAAACGTTAGAACGATAAATTTGACTGGACTATAGCTTTTCCTGAAGGCGGCATAAGATTTATACGACAGATTCGTATGGCATTTGCTAAGCGTAAGCTAAAAGTCCCTGTCGTTTTATACGATCTCTACGATCTGTCGACAATCATTCCCTTAAAGAAATGCACATCATTTTTACTTGAATATAATCGAATTACTTTTTTTTTCTCCTATCTATAAGAAGAGAAAAAAAAAGAATTATTTATATGTACGTGTATATATATATATATGTGTATGTGTTATGTGTGTAAGATGAAATTTATACACTATACTTGTATTAACTTTTATAATTATGACTTATAAAGACTTTTATATTTATAACTTATACAGGAATTTCTTTTTTTTATTTTTTATTCTTTTCTCTCCTGTCTATAAAGAATAAATATAATTATTTATATGTAAATACATATATATATATATATATATATATATATATATGTATTTACATATATATGTATATATATGTATTTATATATACATGTGTGTGTTTGTGTATAATATGAAATTTATACTATAACTTGTATTAACTTTATAATTATGATTTATACAGGTTGGATCAAAAGTTTCTAGATGGGTCAAAAGTTTCTACTTTTAATAAAAGATTCTTAGATATTTTTAAAAATCAATAATTCCTTTTCGAAACTCGTTAGATTAATCGTTCGTTTTTGTTTTTCTTTCTTTTGCTTTTTTCTTGATCCTTTTTTTCTTTCTTTTCAGATCGTAAAACTATCTTAGAGTAATTTGAAAATAATTGCAAGGCTAAAAAAGTGTTGGAAAAGTGTAATTGACTTTTAAATACTCGTTTAGAAATTTTTTGATATCTCTGCCTAGAAATACCGCCTAGAAACTTTTGAAATCTCTCTCATCCATTGAAATCTTTACTCAACCAACAATTCTATCAACAACGAAAAAATTAATTTTATACCAGAAAGGATGAAGGAGGGGCAGAGGGAGGGGGGGGGGGAATAATGCAAGACTCTCTCTCTCTCTCTCTCTATATATACATATATATATATATATATATATACATATATATATATATATATATATATATATATATATATATATATATTCATATATGTATAGGGGAAATTTTTTTTTATAGAGAAACTTTCTAATCGTATTATATAAAATTTGAAAAATTTTTTCATTTCTCGTTTATATTCTATTTATCTTTTTGATTTTTTTTTTTTTTTAAATATATTTGAAATAAATTCGGAGTACCCTTTTTTCTTTCTTCCTTTTCCTTTGTGTTTTTTTTCCTCTCTTTTTTGTCTTTCTCTTTCGAAATTTATTCGATCGTATTTTATTCGAACGAACGAATATTCCGTACGTCAGAATAGAGGCGAAAATGTTAATTCGATAACGACCCTTTCTCGAGGGGTGCGATGTGCTACAAAGGAGCTCTCGGGATGTACGTGACGAGAGTATTTTCCTCGGTTACCTCCGAATATATATATATATATATATATATATATATATATATATAGTATATTGCTCTTTTGATTTTCTTTTTGTCGTGTAAAAAACTAATCGCGAGTTAATTGTCTCGCCGCTTCTAAATACAAATAAAAAAAGAAAATAAAAAAAAGAACAGTAATATCGTTAAATTCATTTAAGTTAAATTCATTCTTTTTTCCCTTATTTTTCTTTTTTTTTTCTCTTTTTTTCAAGAAAATTTTTTTCCCTTTCTTCCTTACTTTCTTCATTTTTTCTTTTTCTTTTTTTTTCCCCAATTATCGGATTACCAAATTTTGTTCAGACATTTTTCTCCATCGTTATTCGATATATTACATACTATATAATCAAAAATTAATACTGAAATATTATTTGTTATTAGTTGTAAGATGAAGTGTGTATATATGTTCATAAAAAAAA
Source organism: Vespa velutina (assembly GCF_912470025.1). NCBI lineage: Eukaryota > Metazoa > Arthropoda > Insecta > Hymenoptera > Vespidae > Vespa > Vespa velutina. The sequence continues at coordinate 2,203,613 of NC_062195.1, forward strand.
AAAAAAAAAAAAAAAACACACACATATATATATATATATATATATATATATATATATATATATATATTATTAGCCAACGTAATATATAAATATTTTATAAATATGCATTATTGTAATATTATTATTGTAATATTGTAATATTATTATTGATGTAACATGTATTGCACGAATGCAATGTTGTAAGATGAAATTTATGGTAGCAAAACGAAATAAAAGAAAAGAAAAAGAAGACAGATAAAAGGAGAAAAAAAGAAAAAGAAATAAAACAAATAAAAAGGAAACAAGATAGAGAGAGAGAGAAAATAAGAAAATAAAAAGAAAATTTTACGACGAAATCTTTCGTAATACGATAATAATTTCAATGCTGTCCGTAAGAGGATATCGTAAAAAAAAAAAAAAAAAAAGAAAAGATTATTTTAAAATCTAATGACGCATTAAGACCACGTAGAAAAGATGTAACAGCTCTCGAAACGACTTGAGATCATCGATAGTTGGCAAAATACTTTAATTCAGTACTTCCCTCCCCGCTGTCCCTCCCCCAATCCCATCCCCCTTTTATCTAACCGATAGTAACGTTGTACGATCCATTTGGCAGTAGAGGAAAACCACTAACAAGATCAACGTTTAAATCATTGTTGTTGTCCTTTGTTGTTGCCAATTTGTAATACCTATTAGAGTAAATACATCATTGTTGGTGGCTATAGTAACTTCGCGTACGAACTTTATCAACTGTTATAAAACTTTCACCTGATCGATCCTATTACTTCCTTTCACTCCTCTCACACAAACCCCTAACGTTAACATCCAACCCCTACAACAATCGTATAACTTCATGACATTGAAGCAAAATTGTTTATAAACAAATATATCGTCGTACATCTGTCATCCAATCCCTATTCCATCCTATCCCAATCTCTAATTTAACCAATCACACTAATTTAAATTACAAGAGAAAATCATTGATTGGGATGACACTCAATCGACAATATTATAGATAAGTACGTATGATAAGGCATATATGAAAATTATAAGAAAGAGAATGATATAACATGAACTGAAGAAAAATTTTCAATTGGAACGTACGATCGATATTCCAATACGTTATAATGAAAATCATACTCACGTGAATAAAATAAATCCCATAGTTCACGAAAGCTAGACGAATTTTGTTCAATGAAACATTTAAACGATCGAAAATTTGATACTTCACCTTTGGTAATTCATGCCAAATACAATATTCAATAAATTGGATAAACTTCTCGAATTTCATTGGATGAACCCATTGAATGATCTGAAATGTTATATATTCTCTCTACTTCCACTTATATCCTCCCCCTTTCCACCCATCCCTATTAAAATTATACTACATAGAATGTCTCATATTCAAAAAAGAATTTCTCAAACAGAACGTTTGACCGTTCGATTCGAAACTATTATATACATATACATATATATATTATATATATATATATATATATATATATATATATATATATCAATATTAAGATCCATACTAAATAAAATATCGTATAAACTGGAATGCTTATAAAATTTCATTCGACGAACTTTCAAACGATCTAAAATGTAATATATTACCATGGAAATCATGCCAAATACAATATTTGATAAATTGTAAAGCTTCTCAAATATCAGTCGATGAACGATCAAATCGTTTAAGATCTTAATAATAGCACTTTACCAAATGATATCCATCTTATTTGAGATGTAACGAGGAATATCCTCTCATAGCCTTTGGCCAGACAATAATTCGACGGGAATATTATTTATCGATCGATCCAACGCCATTCGAGATATTATATACACAACGAGAACGAAGAAAATTGTAAAATGCTCGTTCGAAATATCTTGAGTCCAGAATAGAGCCTATCAAAAAGAAAAAAGTAAAAAAAAAAAAAAGGAAAATTCCTTGTTAAAAGTATATAAAAAAAAATATATATATATATATACATGTTGATATAATTTATATCGTATTAATAGAAATTATGATTTGTTGAGTCAATTTGAAGTCAAACAAAAAAAAAAAAGAAAAAAAGAAAAGGAGAAGAAAAAAGAAAAAAAAAAAAAAAAAAAAAAGAAATATAAAATACCTTATATAATTATATCCTACGTAGGTGTTTCAATATTTTGTCCTTTCTCAAAGTTCAAAAATTACACGCGTACGAAAATTACGAACCATCGATATAATAAAACACATAAATAAAATTCTTCGTTCAATGATGAATGAACAAAATTTTGAGTTCGTTCGTTGACATGCAATTTACGAATTTTACGAACGACATGACAAAAAAAGGGGATGTTATTAATCATCTAGGGTGAACATTATAATCTTGATAAGCCTAACGAGATACGATGTCGTTTCGTCTTTAAACATTTCATATTTACATATATTTATATACGTACATACATACATATATATATATATATATATATATATATATATATACATATATGTCATACAATAAATACAACATGCGTATACTTTCGCGTATATAGACAAACGCGTAGGTGGAATCGCGTGATTATACGGAAAACGTGAGAGGTGGACGACGTGTAAATGACTTTCACGCACGTTCATTGGCTCGGCGATCTTGCACGAAGTCGCTCCTTTCGTTTCGGAGAAGTTGACCGACGTCACGACTATAGACGCTATCTATTTTCGCTTATCGTACTGCTCTCGACGTCTCTCTTCTCTTTTCTGTCTGTATCTCTCTCTCTCTCTTTCTCTCTCTCTCTCTCTCTCTCGTTTTTCAGCTTTCTCGATCTTCATCAGTCTCTCTCTCTCTCTCTCTCTCTCTCTCCTTCTATTTATCTATCTCTCTCTCTCTTTCTCTCTCTTACTCTCACTCTCTCTCTCTCTCTCTCTCTCGTTTCTCGCGTTCACGCGTATTTCTGGCACGAGTTTCGTACAGCACGCACGCACGCCTTCCTCCACGTCGAAAGAAGTCACGCAGAGCTTCAAAATGAAACTAAGTACTTACTACGAAAGCTATCGTCGAGTTGACGAATCTGTTTTTTTTTTTTTTTTTTTTTTTTTCGGAGATCGAGAGAAAAGTCATCTTTCTTACTTTTTTTTTTATCCAGATTAAAAAAAAAAAAAAAAAAGAAGAAAGAAATCTTTTCTAAGACGATTATCGATGATAATAATCTGCCCCTGTCTCTTGTTTCTTCGAAAAGTTAAATCCTTCCTTCCTTCCTTCCTTCCTTCCTTCTTTCTTTTTTTCTTTCTCTTTTCTTCTATTTTTTTTCTTTGTTTTTTTTTTCTTTTTTTTTTTTTCTAATGAAATTAATGATATCGCATATAGATCAATGATTTACTTCACTCTCAATTCTTTTTAAATGATTCTAATAAAAATGATAAGATACGTAAGAGATACGTTTTATTCATACAACAAATAAATCATTGATTTATAAGATCGTAATCGAACAAATGAAAAAAAAAAAAAAAAAAAAAATTCGATACGAAACAAAAAGAAAAGGATATGGTATTTATCTATCATTTATAAGATCGTAATAAAAATGATACGATAAGAAAACAAAATTATGTATAATTTGTGAGACAAATAAGTATCATTGATCTATACGATTGCAACAATGGATATACGATAAGAAAACGTACGTATAATTTACATATCAAATAAATAATTGATCTATACGATCGTAACAGAAATGATACGATATGAGAAAAAGGAACATACAATTTACTTTTATCTTATATATCATTGATCCATACGATCTTAACGAGGAAAATCTTTAAACGATCAGTTTAATCCTAATTGTACCTGCGATTATGTCGGACGATACCCAAGATCAACTTTGAACTCAATTAAAATAATTTGCACGATTGCACGATTTATGAATTTTCTTTTATAACGACAGAATTGAAAATACATTTTCTAATCTACTGATTATTATTTCCTTTTAAGAATATATAATTTTCCTTTTTTTTCCTCTCTCTCTTTTTTTTTTTTTTTTTTTTTTTTTTTTTTTTTTTTTTTTTTTTTTTTTTTTTTTGGATCAAAAAATTATTCATTCTAAATGACAGTTGTTATTCAAAGTGCCTGTGGGTGTGGCTGATGAAATTACTTTGAGGTACATACAATTAGGATTAAATATAATTTGTCAACAAAAATCTGTTTTGTTTTTCTACTCGAATACATTTTAATTAGATTAACGTGTGTCCTTTATATTTTATTGCGAAAGAAAATAAAAGAAATGAATAAAATCAAATAAAATCAAATCAAATAAAATAAAATAAAATAAAATAAAATAAAATAAAATAAAATAAAATAAAATGAAATAGAATAGAAAAAAAAAGAGAATCCGCAGAATATTTGGAACGAAAACTTCTGGGAAAAATGTTAGCTTACCTTCTCTCATTTATCTTTCTCGTTAGTAGAAATCCATTCTTCTTTCCTTGTTATACTTTTACAACGGTTCGATGAACATTCACGAGTTTCAGAAGGTTTTCATTCTTTCGACCGATGTATTTGTTACAAGAAAAAGAACAGGAGGAGGAATGGAAAAAAGAAAAAAGAAAGAAAAAGAAAAAAAAAAGGAGAAAGGGCAAAAGGAAAAGAACGAATGAAAGAAATCAATTAATGGACACCCGATTTCATTCAACGCTATAGCACAAGCAATTCAGAATGCATTTCATACGAAACGAAGTACGAGACAATTAAAAGGAGTCCTTGCAGAAAGCCGCCCCGTAAGTGCGAGGGAAAAAATAAAAATAAAAATAAAAATAAAAAGAAGAAAAAAAAAAAAAAAATTAAAAAAAAGATGTGACGGTAATACCGTCTTTTAACTCTTTACAAAGAGAAATTGCTCTTCATTTATATACTTAAAAAAAAAAAAAAAAAGAAAAAAAAAAGGGAAAAAAGAAAAAAAAATAATTTCGATAAAGAAGAAAGGAGACAACTTTTTTTATTTTTTTTTCTTTTTTTTTTTTTTTTTCTTTTTTCTTATCAATTTTAACACCACTTACGATGGAAAATTTTGACAAGTGGACACGGTAGGGTGTAGTTTATGGGATCCCAAGAAAAATGTTATCATAGAATTTTAGAGATAATTAAAAAAATATATATATATATATATAAATAAATAAATAAAATGGACAGTATTATAACGTATATACGCATTATCCATAATACTTAATGCGGATTATTCTTATTACTTCTTATTTGTAAATCTTTGAAATTCATTGAAATTCTCCGATAAAGATAGCTTAAAATAAATTTCCAATTCTCTACGTCTTACAAGATTCAATAATTCATTCAAAGCTTCCCGTCTTTCCCGTCTTTTATACCCGTCTTATATTTTTAATCGAAATAAATGTCATACCTCTTTTCTAAGTGAAATTTTTTTAAAGCGAAAGAAAAAATCTAAGAAGATTCCTAAAGGGGAAAAAAAAAAAAAAAAAAAAAAAAATGGAATTAAAAATTTATTATAACAAGTATAGAAATTTATTTTGTCGTAAAAAAAGAAGAAAAAAAAAAAAAAAAAAAAAAAAAAAAAAGAGAGAGAGAGAAAATTAGAGAAAGAAAAAAGTAAAAAAGAAGAAAAGGAAAAAAGAAAAATAAAAACAATCGTCGAAATTTCCTACTTCCATATTCGTCTGGATGATTTTAATATTTGATCGAAATAAATTTTATATATTCAAGAGTTAGATTGATCGTATATTTTTCCCGGTTAACAGGTTAATTGAAAAATAATCGTTTCCGGTAGAATTCGTGCGAGTAGTTAAAATAAATGGAGAGAAAGAAGGAGAGAGAAAAAAAAGAGAGAGAAAGAGACAATAAGAGAGAGAAAGAGAAAGAGTAATATAAAGAGATAATAATGCTCGTTGTAAAGACCAAAGAAAAATGATAACAATAACAATAATAAAAATAATAATGATGATGATAACGATGATGACAATAATAATAATAATAATAATAATAATAATAATAATAATAATAATAATAATGATAATGATAATGATAATGATAATAACTCACCTTTTCTCGTGAGACTAAAGCTTCGAAGTCTATAACTATCCTCGTCCTCTCCTTCTCTCGGTGATAATTGCATAGACGTTACCGGAACGTCAAGAAAGTCATTGCTCTTCTTTTGTTGAGCATGATGCATGCTCTGACCTCTTCTGCTACCCCTTCTTCTACATGCTGGACTGACATCGGCGTTCGTTAATTTTGGTTCGCTACTGCAATGAGGAGATTTAACAGTACCCTCGTGATGATGAAGATGATGATCGGCGGCTAAAAATAGACAATAAAATAATTTTTTAAATAAATTATATCGATATATATATATATATATATATCAAGAGAGAGAAAGAGAGAGAGAGAGAGAGAAAGAGAGAGAGAGAGAATAGAGGAAAAAAGAGAAAGATATTTGAAAATTTCAAAAAATTTTTTTTAAAATCGATTTGTTAATATTTGCAATGAACTTAGTATTATTCACAGTAATGTTTATCTGTTTATATATATATATATATATATAAAAAGAATAAAAATAATGAAACACTGTGATGATCGTATTAATACCTGTAGCGATGATACCATCAAAGAATAGATTTAACCAGTCGAACGTTGATTTGCGTGGGACTAGATATAGCAAATATCACGTAGTAATAAAGCATCAGGTGGATGGATAGATAGATAGATAGATAGATAGATAGATAGATAGATAGATAGATAGATAGATAGATAGAAAGATAGACATATACATATATAAAAATACATACACACACAAACACATAATTCTTGATATTTAAATGGTCTATACGTACATACATAGAAAATATCTATATAATTTTATATGTATATATATATATATATATATATATATACATATATATTTACAAAGTGTATATATATATATATATACATATATATTTACAAAGTGTATATATATATATATATGAATATATATGTATATGTATGTGCGTGCATCTATCTATATATACTATACACGTACTAATATAATTCAATTCACCTATTCTCGTATCTATCGTAACTACAAACGTGATGTCTGATTACGTTCACGTTTCGATGAAACGTTATACCCTACCAAATACGTTTATCGAGATACTCGAAATTCGTTTCTCTTGTTCCTTTATTTGAACTTGATTTCACGATCGTACTGGTTGGTATGGTGTGTCTGGTAATCCTATCCAAGATATAAGCGAGACATTGATTTATCGTCGTGCTTCGAAGGCAAAAGTAAGTTTAAATGAAAGATCATTCCTAGTCTTTCAAATAAAAACATCGATATAAGCCGTCACGCATGCTCGAGCATTCGAAAAAAAAAAAAGAAAAAAATAAAGAAAAAAAAAAGAAATATATATATATATATATATATATATATATATATATATATAATTGAAATCTTTCATTTTAAGAACGTAATTTAATGTTTCGAATTTTTACCAGGTATCATTTCATGTAGATACGTATATGCGTACGTATGTACGTACGTTTATACTTTTGTACAATCGAATTGTAAAAACTAAAAGAAATATATTACGGGGTGTTCCGAATGATTTAAATCATATTTTAAGAACGTATAATGGTAATTCAATTTAAATTAAACTTTTATGTCTCCTATCTCTTTCTCTTCTTTCTCCTTATGTTAAAAGTTATAATTTTAAATGACGAGAAAAGAAAAAAAAAAAAAAAAAAAAAAAAAAAAAAAAAAAAAAAGAAAGGAAACTCTGATCGCGTTAGATCATTTCAAATCTAATTTAAAGTTTCACGTTATGTCGTTTAACGATAAGCATTCGAACAATCAACTTTCTAAATCCTGAAGCGTCGTAAGTCAGCCAACATGGCCATCATTTATCTCATTGCTGGGTGGTCCCTTATTAAAAAAATGCTTTATATATATATATATATATATATATATATATATATATATATATATATATATATATAGTATATAACCCCGTTTCGATAAACTTCTGATATATATGATTTTGATCTTTAAGGGACACCCTATATAAAATACGAATCTCCAAAGGGCTTTATCAAAATAAACCTTTGTACAATATATGTACTTCTTTCTTTTCTTTTTTTTTTTTTTCTTTTTTTTTTTCATATTCCCAAAGATTGCTTGAAATCATCATCTTGAGATTATGTCATTTTGAGATTAGAAAAAGAACGAGGGAAAAAAAAAGAAAAGTACGAACGATTGAATTCGTGTATATATACTTCTTACTCTCACTCTTTTCTCATTCTCTATTTTGTATCGAGACGGTAGTTCGATCTGTTGTCATTTCTTGAATCAAATTAATACGGTTATTAATCATAATTAATTAAGTCCAATCAAAAAAATAATGGGTGATATTAATTGAACCGATGGCACAATTAAATATCAATCAATTACGTACGATCACTTTATGCGTGATCACTAATTGACATCAATTAGGATATAATACGATTTTAAAGGGAAGGAGAAAAGGTAAGAGAGAAGAAAGAGGGCACGTAGAATAGATTTTTTGGTACGTAAAATTCTCCGGTCAAAAAGATTTCTCAAGAGGAGAAAAAAAAAAAAAAAAAAAAAAAAAAAAAGAAGGAAGAAAAGGATAGAAGACGAAAAAGTGGGGGAAGGAGGAGAGCTCGCACAAAAACGGTTTATTTTGAATAACCAGAAGAGAACGAATACGATCGGGGGCTGGGTGGGGGGGCCGGGGGCAACGGTGGCGAGATCGAGGAAGAAGAGAGAACGCCGATAAGAAAATAGATAAATCATAATTCTTATTCTAAGAAAGCGTTGCTTTGAAAGAGAACTTTGATTATATGTATGTATGCTTACTTTGTACCGCCCTGCGTCGAATGCTCTTATTTGCTCCGGAAACTCTTGCGCTTTGAGATCTCGTCGCTGGTCTTCGTCTTCTCGTTGGTGTATTACTATCAGGAGTACCGCTACCACTGTCTCTTTCACGATCGCTTTTGTCCCTTTCCTTTGCTCCCGATGGTGGTATGGTACCTAACATTTGTTCCATACTCGAAAAACCAGGGGCACAAATCGAGGCCGATCGAGTTTTACGACGAAACGTTTCTTCCGCCATTTTGTCGGTTAAATATATATAAATATATATATATATATATATATATGTATATATATTGCTTTTGTATCGAAATCCTTTCTTAGATTGATCTCTTGTTTTTCTTTCTTACACTTTATCCTTCTTCTTTTTCTTCTTCTTCTTCTTCTTTTTCTCTCTTTCACTTTTCTAATCTTCCTTTGATTTTTATCGCATCTTTCGTTTCTTGGGATTTACCATTGCGTCGAACAAAAGACGTAAATATATATTTGTTCGAGATATTTGCACCTTTTTTTCTATTTCTTTTTCTTTTATATATATATATATATATATATATATATATATATATATATATGTATATGTATGTATATATATATATATATAAAATCTCAAAGCAAATATCTTCCAGTAAAAAAAGTTTACCCAACTTCAAATCGCGCTCTATATCCCCTCGGTTGTTGTCCTTTATAACGTATAAAAGATATTTACCCTCCCAAGAGGCACTTCCGCACGATCCAATGATCCACGCGTTCCCAACGTAACTCGATTATCTTCTTCTTCTTCTTCTTCTTCTTCTTCTTCTTCTTCTTCTTCTTCTTCTTCTTCTTCCTCCTCCTCTTCTTCTTCTTCCTCTTCCTCTTCTACTTCTACTTCTTCTTCTCTTCTTCTTTCTTTCTCTAATCGCATTCTTGATAAATAATTTTATTTATATCGTAATCTTGATGATAGATCATCCTTTTATTTTTTATATCACTTTTCTTCCTCTCCACTGGGGCTCGATCGTTCTAAAGATTTTTGAAGATTTTACAAATTGGCCGGATTTTTATACCCTCATAGAAATCCTCCCCTCGATATCATGATATCTGCAAGGATGCCAAAAAACTCCCTCAAAAAAAAAAAGAAAAAAAAAAAAAAAAAAAAAAAAAAAAAAAAAAATAATAATAATAAAAGAACGAACAAAAAGAATACAGAAACTCAATCGATCGTTCTTGCGTTTGCAACTTTATTGTTTATGGTTGTGAGATAAAAAAAAAAAAAAAAAAAAAAAAAAAAGAAGAGAATAAATGAATTAACGCGCGCACTAACACTTCGTCAAAAAAAGAGACAATTGCTCTTCGATCTGACGAGCTTTCTCGTTCTATTTTTGATATATCCCGTTAATATACACGTTTCATATCTCGTCGTATTTATTAATTAAAAACTACTCGCACCCGTCGACAGATTATTACGTATCTATCGGTCTGTTACTTTTTTCTTTTCTTTTATGTGTGTTTTTTTCCTTTTTTCATTTTCTTCTTTTTCTTTCGTTTTTATCCATTCTTTCGAAAAACGAAATGCAGTACTTAACTCCGTCGAACAGTGAATTATATTTCTTTCGATTCGAAAAAAAAAAAAAAAAAAAGAAAAACAGATTGACTATCGATTAAAAATAAAAAGAAAAAAACGTATATATATATATATACATATATATATGTATATAAAATTTCTTCTTTACGCCCGCAAACATTTGTATTTCTTTTTGTCTTTTTTTTTTCGTGTTTCGTTGTCTTTTTTTTTATCTTTTTCTTTTTTATTCTACAATACGCGATTCGACATTAATAACGAAAAAATCGTTCCCGACAATAATCCGATTTCACGAATTGTACATTTTAATTTTTTTCCCTTTTCTTTTTCTGTTCCCTTTAATTATCTTCGATCAGCAAAATTCATTGGAACCTGGGTATACTCGGAAACGTTTAATACGATGTCCTCTCGTTTTTATTGGATATCGTAAAAGAGCTCTGGTAAAGTTAATTAGACGTAAAATCTATTATCTTTGAAAGCTGTAATGTCTCGCATTTAATATTAACACGATACGAAAAGATTTGGTTTTTTAATTTCATTATACATGATCCTTTATAACTAGATATATCTATATATATATCTACATATATAAATATATATATAGATATATTTTATATAATTAAAAAGGAAGACAGATAAAGGAAAAAGAAATTTATTTCAAATGCCAAATCTACATATAGTTATTCTGGCGTTTGTATTTACCGCCAAAAAACAATTTGCAAGCGCGCAATTCGAATGGAAGAAAAGCAAAGCTATGGATTCTACGACGTGGCCACACGAATTTGTCTTTATTTCAATAAACTAAAACGCGTTCGAAATTACTAACGGAACAAACATATGGAAAGATTTGACTGGTTTTGCGCGTCCAAAACCTATAAATCTACGTTTCTTTACGGCATGTGTACGTGTTTCTGTATACTTGTACGAACGTACCCACACAAGCTTATTCGTATGAATCTATATATGTGTGTTTTGACCTTTTTTAAGTTATTTATATCGGGCTATTCTTAAAATCGAATCCTAATACGTACGTTTTTAACATAAATTATATATATATATATTTTATCAGAATTTTAATAATACCGAATATGAAATTAATTAAAAAATAGTCCTACGTAAACAGATATATCTTAAAAATTGCACGTGAATCTCACATGGGCTCGTGTGATTTTTCATTTATGTTAACATACTAAAAGACGGTCTTTCTCTCTCTCTCTCTCTCTCTCTCTCTCTCTCTCTCTCTCTCTCTCTCTCTCTCTCTCTCTCTCTCTCTCTCTCTCGACTATTTTTAATAATTCTCTCTATTATCAGAAAAAAAAAAGAAAAAAGAAATAATCTAAACTAGTATATAAACGTTTAAATTTCTTTCGAAGATCTACTTATCATAGCCAGTTTACTGTCACTCTCTTTCTCTTTCTCTCTCTCATACATACACACGAACTCACACGCACACATGCACACACACACACATATACACACATTATTTCTACGAATATAATTTCGTCTCACAGTAATGCAATTATAAACGTCAAATATAAATTGTTTTGCTTACTTCGTAAAAAAAATAAAAGAAAAGAAAAAAAAAAAAAAAAAAAAAAAAAAAAAAAAAAAGACTATACCCTTTTTTCAAAAGCAACGTTTATCGATTGTGTTGATTATATGATTCCTTTTTTAAACCCTTCACCCTTTCTTCTCCTTAATATCCCTTTGTCACTTTAATTAATTTATTTATTTTATTTCTTTTTTTTTTTTTTCTTTTTCTCACAATCCCGTGTCTATCACTTAATATATCTCTTGTCTTTCTCGGACAAGAACGAAGTTCGTCGCGCTTCAATGGGGAAAAAAAGATCACCGAAGGAAAAGAAAAACAAAACCTCTATACCGTACGACGACGCGCGGAATACTGAACAACCCCAGGCACGACAAGGCACACGCTAGGCATCGCGCCAACCCGTACGTGTTCGGCTATATACGTCACAGTTCGGCGAACCTCGTGTCTCTCCTTCCATATCTTTCCCCGCCCTTTTTCATCAAATTCTAAGAAACTTGAAATAGAATACCTTTCTCATTTTTTTCTTTCAGATTTATGCATATCGCATATTTATATATATATATGTACATTTCATATGTACATCATTATTTCCTCGAATATATTAAATATTGTATAATATGCATTTTCTTTTTCTTTTTTTCTTTCCTTTCTTTTTTTTCTTTTTTTTTTTTTTTTTTTTTCTTTTTTCTTTTTCTTTTTTTATAAGAAAGTAAATACACTACACGTTGATACATATATTGGTTGATAATTAATTTAATCATTTTTATATCTTCGATCGATATTCTCGAATGCAATCGATATTTTTTAATAATATTATTATTACTAATGGCATAAGGTTAATATCTATTAGTTATATAATTGCTTAGTAATTATGATTAGAAAAATATAATGATCATTTTTTGTTTTTAAATTTTCAAACGAACCATTTTTTATTGCAGTATTTATCACTTAAAATATATATATATATATATATATATATATATATATATATATATATATGTATTTATAAGATACTACGAATTGGATTATTTTAATTTCCGTTACGAGGTATCGAATTACGAACCAATGAGATCGTTCCTAACCTACAAGCTACCAATCGTACAACGGAGAAAGCTCTTTTGATTGGCCAACTCGATTAGCCAATCAAAAATTTACGATATTTACCAATTGAAAATATTTTATCGTATAGATAAGTGGACATTGATTATCGATTTGAATTTCGTATTAAACGATTGCACTAATATAATCGTACGTTCGTTTTAACTAACATACTTGTTCTCTGCGATCTTTAAGGTTTAACAGTTTGCAACAATTATTGGTTAAGCGTTTGGCAACCCTGCTTTGGCAATTTCCATTTCGCTTTAGGCTTGGATATATTCTTTCTCTTATTCCACGCCCAGACATATTTCGGTAAGTATATTATTTAAAATATTTCATTATTTTCAACGAATTTTAAAGAATATTCATAAAGAAAAATTATATCATTGAAAATGATATGTAATATTATATGGATTTTCTAATATCGAAAGATAATATATGTGTATATATATATATACACATATATATTTTCGTAAGGACGCCTACGATAAATTCCTTGCAGATTTACGACGGCGTCCTGTTTTATAAAAATCCATATAAATTATTTATTCAAACGAAATATTATTATTAAGATCATTGAGATTCGTATTAATTTTATTTACATTTTATTAGATTTCTATGATATATATCTGTATTTCGTAATATCGAAAATAATTTTATTATCCTTAGATATTTAGCGACATGAGACGCAATAGATTATATTGGTGAATAAATTCTCAAATATTTATCCGATGTAAATATATAGATATTTCTAATTATAAATTCAAATTATATATATATATATAAATATTTATTGTACCATAAAACTTTGGAGTATCGTCATGATCATTCTAAAATGTATTTTTAATAGATTCGCGTCTAATCGTCTTACAGAAAATCAACATGTCTTTTAATCGTGGATTAAAAAGAGATTCCTTCGGGAATCGAAACTTCAATAATCGTGGTAATAGCGGAGGAGGTGGAGGTAGACCTGGTAATATTGGTGGTGGAGGAGGAGGAGGTGGAATGGGGAACAATATGGGTGGCGGTATGGGTGGAGGAGGAGGAAATAGCGGTATGAATCCTTGGGAAGGTGGAATGATGCCTGGAAGAGGAATTTTACCTACTCCAAATAATAATATATCTTTGGCTTCTCCGCAAGCGCAGTTAGCGATAGCTAGTAATCTTCTTTCAAATTTGTTACGTACTCAACAAGAAACGCAACCACAAGTGAGTTCTTATATATATATATATATATTTTTTTTTTCCTTTTTTTTTTTTTTTTTTTTATTTTTCCCCTCCCAATTTTCCACGCAAAATGAAATATAATTTTTGAAATATAAAATTACTGTATAGCTTCCTTAAGATTTTTTTTGTTTTTTATTAAAATAATTATTCCCTTTTGAATAAGGTACCATCATTACTCAGCCTTGGAAATAATTTTTCTGGACCTGGACCAAACTTTCCAAATCAACAAAACTTTTCATCGGGACGATTTAATGATCGTCCAATAAGACACCCAGTCAAGAATCAACGACCACAACCGTACAATAAGGTATGCAACTATTATGATATTTTGTTTTTAGAAATAGGCATATGCCTTTCTAAAATATTTAGATTGGATTTTTAAGTGGAAGTTGAAAATGGGCAAATTTTAGTCCACACTTCCTTTCATTCTTTTGTATCTTTGAAACATCCCAATACTTAAAATTCGTCTTCACATATCAAGTTGCTTGATTGACAATTCAGGTATTCGATCAAAAATACTCTATGAATCACAAAGATATAAACAATTGTTATCATTTGACAAAGTTTGTATCCTATGATTTTCAAGGGAATAAATCATCATTATACAATTTCATTATAAATCTCTGCTGATAGATATTGATTTCAAATGTCTCTTTCCATTTGTTCTATGGAAATTAACAACAAATGTTGAGGCACAAATTTCAGTGATAATATATGGGCATTATTTTTTCGTCGACTTGTTTCACCAATATTCTGTCTTCTGTCTATCGATCTCAAATAAAGTCGATGGTACAGATATTTTCAAAACAATTGCACGCATGTGGGACTTAAAAGTCTTCTTCATTCCAATGATAAATTTCTTTTGGAGGACAAAAACAGTTTTATAAATATCATAAGCATGATCATAATGATCATTGCAGATACAAAATAAAACTATGTGCTACGTTTAGCATCTTCAACTAAATGTTATGATTTTCCTTTCCCTTCCACCTTTGAGTGGAATCAATGACCTTCGTTGTTTCGCCATACATGTCCTGCTTCCATATCGAATAGAACATTTTTCTCCCTCAAGTGTCCAGTGGTTCTCTTAGAACCAAATTCGACTTGAGAAGAATCGCAGTTTTATCAGATACTTCTCATGATGGTTTGGTCATTTGACCTACAATGACTAGATGGGCAATCGAGCCCGAGATGGCCCTGCTGGGCGACGTGGCCCATCTGCACAACAATCTCGTGCACCCCAGTCTGGCAATCAACGTATGAATGGAAACCAAAATCAACATCGCAACGATAAATCTTCTAAACCAATTCCTGCCTCTAAACAAAATCAGACTGCCAAAAAGGAACAGCAGGACAATAAGACCTCTGATAATGAAAAAGCAGAAGCACCTGTTGTTAAAAGGTAAGCTCCTGGTGATTGCGAATAGTTTCTTCAAACTTCAGTAAGTCTCATTCTGTCATCTATCTTTGTATGTATGATGTTTCTTGGTTATACTGTTTATAATACAGTCGACACTACTTCCTTTCTCTTTTCTGTCATTAAATTGCATCACATATTTATTCCATATTATAAATGATATTTAGCGAGCATTATTTACTTTTCAATAATGACAATACATTTACACTACATCGAAATTCATACACATATCGATTTATTCTCACATGCCCTTATTATCTAAAAACACCATATCTAGTGTACTTAGTCCGACAATAGTGGACGACTAAAAATTTTCAAACACGATTTGGTGTTCCGTAAAGTGTGAGAAATCTTCTGCCCAATCAATTTTCTAAGTTTTACATACATATCTTATGTATATAATATTACTGGATAATTGATCACATGTTAACATTCTAAATTATGATGTCTATCATAGGCATTTAGATTTTCTTGTTTATGATATACTTATATCAAATCTATAATATATATATATATATAAACATATTTCAATGAAAGACATGTATTTATCTTTGAATCAGTGAACCTGTGGAAGAATCTGAAGATAAAAAACGTGACTGGAAGGATGAGAAGAATGAAATGGAAGAAATTAAAACAGATAAGATAAATGATGGAGAAATAAAAATTAAAAATGAAGACGAAGACGAAAGTAAAATGGAGAAATCTCCTGGTACTGCTCCTGCTACTACTACTTCTACTACTACTACTGCTGCTACTACTTCTGTTAATGCTACTAATGCCGCTGTTGCTACTAATGCAGCTGTCACAGATGATACATCTAAAGAAGCAAATGCAAATACCTCAGACAAGGATTCAAAAGCAACTGGAAAGAAATCTGAAGCTAGACATGCAGAGAGCCGTTATGCAGAAGTACCAATGAGTCATATGTTTTGTTATATATGCAACAAACATATGTGGGATGGTTATGTAAATAATTATATATTATATTATTTACAAACATATATAATAATAATTATAATAATAATGACAACAATACAACATTTTTTTACAGTCCTTTGAAAATCATTTAAGAGGACGTGCACATCAATTAATGATGGAAAAATTGGACGAATCATACAAATTAAAAGTTGATTTAATGAGACACGAATTAAGAGTAGCGGAAGAACAACGTGGACTTAGTTTAAATAATTCTAAACGTCGAGGCAAAAAGGTTTGTGTTCTATTTCAATATATGACCTAGTGATCATATAAAATTACTTAAAAGAATTCTTTTTCAAGAATAATCATACTGATCTATCTTTTTTTCTGCTTATCATTATAATAAAGAGAAAGCAAAAAATGTATATATATATATATATACATATATATACATGTGTATGATAATTATAAGGAAACTTTAGTAAACAGCCGTCACATGCGATGTAAATTTGTTCTCTCATGCAGATACTTTTTAATTAAAAAAAAAAAAAAAAATAATAATAATAATAAAAATATTTTCTATGTACAAATTTTAGATTCCTGTAGATCTCAATATAAGAGAATATTGTACGATGTGCGATTTAAATTTTTATGGAACATTGTCGACGCATCGTAAGAGCGATAAACATCAACAATTGAAAACATTTTTGCATCCACGTTGTTTCCCATGTTTAAAAGAATTTCCATCTCGTATAGAGTACGATGAACATTGCTTAACGCCAGCTCATATGAAAAATGCTGTACAATGTGAGGAACAACGTAAGAATAAAAAGAAAGGTGAATTGAAGCGCATTAAAATACAAAATCATTGGGTATACGTTAATTTTGTAATATAAATGTTATTCGACAAACGTATTATTTATGATGATAAAATAATTACAGAAAAACTTGGAAAGGGCGAAGCCGAAGTTCGTAATGCCGATGATGAAGAGAAGGACGTTGGTCCTGATCAAAAAAGTGAAAAGGAAGATGAACCAGGAGAACATGAATATATTACTGACATTACCGAAAATCTAAAGGATAAGAAATTTAAAATACCTTCTTACAGGCATTGTCGACAAAATCAATTATCCATAGGTATATCAAAATTTAATAATTATTTTACGTATGATCAATAATTTTAATTATTAATATACGCGTACTATGAAGTTGTTGTGTATTTATTTAATGAGGGAAAAAAAAAATTCTTTTCAAATAGGTAAATCTTTAGTGAAAGAAGTACAAGGATATTACTGTGAAAAATGTCGAAGATTTATGTTATTATCCGAAGACATGAACGCTCATCTTCGTAGTATAACGCATTATAGAAATTTCGTACAAGAGGTTAAATCTTTAACTGCCAATATCACAAATACAGAATCTAAAGAAACTGAGGATGTTGAGGTAAACTATTAGTATTTATTATAAATAAATTTATTATAAATAATTTATTATAAATAATTTTTTTATTATAAATAATTTAGTTTTTAATATAATAAAAAAGATTATTTTACATATTTAATTATAATAATAATAATAATAATATATAATTGAAATATATATATATATATATATATATATCATTAAAACTGTATGTTTTTTTTTTTTTTTAACAGATCAAAAGAGATAATTCATCGCAAAATAGCGAGGAATATGAAGGTAATTGGAAACGTCGCAAAATTATCCATTCCGAGGATGAAGATAATGGTGAAACTAAAGAAACACAAGATAACAGCAATGAAAGTTCCTCGGTTCAAAAGAAAACCGACGGTGATGAAAAGTATGATCCATTGGAAGCTGATGCAGAATCTGAAGAAGATGAGAATAATGAAACCAGTGGAAATAATGAACAAGCCATCGATAATGTCATTAACAATGAACAAGAGAGTAAGAAAACGCCAGCTGAAAAAATGTGGGCTGACATAGACAATGACAATGATCTTGAAATAGGAAATTTAATAGACGACGGCGATGAGAAGGAACATACGGACCTTGAAAAAACAACGCCAGTTAGCGTTGAAGTTCCGCATAATCCGCAAATGAATAAGTCATCACGTGGACGTGGATATTCACGTGGACGTGGCGGTGGCCCACGTGCACGAAGATCACGACGATAAAAGAAGGAAAGAAGAGACAAATAAAAACGAAATTAACAACAACTGGAATTCATAAGCGTATTTTTGAATATTCTATTTCTCTTTGGTAAAAAATTAAAAAAGAAAAAAAAAAAAAATAGTGACATCGCTCGGAATAAAACGTAAAACGAAAAATCGTCTGACATATTCTATAGATTTCTTGAGAATTAAAAAAAAAAAAAAAAAAAAAAAAAACATACTAGAATTTAATACATACTTTTACAATTTATTATATTATGTAGGAATACTTTTAATGAGATTTTTTTTCCTCTTTTTTTTTTTTTTCCTCTTTTTTTTTTTTTTTCCTCTTTTTTTTCCGATATCACACTTAACGGAACGAACACCATTCACGGAATAAAACTTTATTTTATTCCGATATAACTTTATATAGTCATAGATTATATCTGTCCGTCATAAAGCATTAATTTCACATACAGATTGGTATTGTTTTTTAATAGCTTCATATATATATATATATATATATATATATGTATATGTATATTATATGTATATATATATATATATACACACATACAATGTAGCATTATTATTATTATTATTATTAATACTGATACTAATATTATATATAACTCGTCCGTATTAGATGCTTAAGATAGAAAGAAAAGAAGGAATATATAAAATATCTCTACATGCTATATTATAGATTACCATTACAATATCCGAAAATAAAACTTTGTATGTTGGAATTAGAAGTTATAGATCGATGTAAGAATGATCTTTTTTTTTTTTTTATTGACATTCGTGAACGGTGGCAATATAATTTAAAAATCAGATTTGTTTGCTCGATACAATATTGTAAAAAAAAAAAAAAAAAAAAAAAAAAAAAAAAAAAAAAAAAAGAAAGAAAAAAAAGCAAAAAAAGAAGAAAAAAAAACAAAAAAAAAAATGGGAAAGAAAAAACTGCCTTGTGCGGTTAATAGATCATTAAGTAACATATTCTTAATTTATACAAAATGATATGTATACTTGAAGATACATGTATATTTGTATGCATGTGAACTGTTAATTTTAAACAGGAAAAAAAATATTAGTTGTGAAATCGATATATAATTCAACATGGTTATATAATATATACCTGTGAATTGACAAGTAATGTAAATAATTTTTTTTTACTTTTTCATTTTTAACTTTATTCGTATATTAGAAATAAATAAAAAAAAAAAGAAAGAAAGAAAAAGAAAGATTAGGGAATGAGGAGGGAAGGGCGGGAAACGGGATTCAGATAGAAATAAAAACAAAAAAAAAATGAATATTAATAACGAATGGAAATATTTACTTTGCGCAAAGCAATTGTACGATTTATTATTATAATTACGAGAAGCATCCACAATTATATTAAACACACAATGTCATTCCAATAGATTTTTCTGTATTAACGTAAATATAATATTATAAAAATAAATTCAATAAGAATATATGAAGAATCGTTGTATACGGGAATATGTTTTGTTTTTCATCTCTTATTATTTATCAATATTAATTTTTTATTTTATATAAACATATGCATGTATATATATATTTTTTTTTTTTTTTTTTTTTTTTTTTTTTTTTAACATTTTTGTACTCATAATCTACGCATTGATAAATATGTGCTATTAAAAGACAAGGGAGATAAAACTGAACGGAAGTATCAATATCTATTGTTATCTTTTTCAATATCTTCTCATTTTGAAGAGGATTATAAAATCTATACACGTGTTACAGTAATACATCCGGTGAGAATATTATCATCGATCTCTCTTTTCATTTCCTTTGATTACTAGAAAATTGAATTTTTCAAATCAAGATCAATTTAAATATATATGTATATATATACATTTATATATATATATATATTTTTTAAATATGTATATGTATATATATACACACACACACATATATATATATATATATATATATATATATATATAAAATAATTATCTCTTTGATGCAATCACCTAAAATGATTGTAGAAAATATGCAATTATAATCGATGTGATCTTCTAAATAAAATAAATAATCGTGTTTAATAAAAATTTGAATTACCAAAATTCCTCATACATATTTTATTTATTTTTAACGCAATTAAATGTATAGATTAATTCATCTATTTATATATTCGTCTATTGTAAAGCAATTAGATAAAAATCACATCATATATAAATATAATAATCTATTTTGTGTGTGTGCGCGCGTATATATCTATGTATGTGTGCGTCTGTATAAAAGCGCAGATATAAAGAGCAATCGTTCATTTGGTTTAAATATATAAACATGCATCATATATTTTAAAATAATATTAGTTTATATATAAGAGAAATTATTCCTCACAATTTCTCTTACGCGCATATAATATAAATTGACATTTTGTTGCACTTGTTGGTATAATAAAAGTAAATACATGAAGTTGAATATTTATAAAACATTCTAATGCACCCGCAAGAGTTATTTATTAATCATCGCACGTGCTGACGTCCAATAATTTGTCTTATTAGCGACGTTAAATAATCCATTAACGATTACAATCACAATAATGTAAGTATTCCCATAATTAATTTATTTTCTATTTTATCGTTATATTGTACTTTTATAAGTTGTATTAAGTTTTTATTTGTTTTTTTTTTGTTTTTGTTTTTTTTTTTTTTCAAATCCATTGTCATACTTAAGAATTATCGTATACATTACATCGAGTACTTTATAATTATTATTTTATAATTTATCGTTATGCAATTTTTTCTTTTTGCAACTAAACCCATTAATGTTGCTCCCGTGTCTCCAACAATAATCATTCGTAACGTTTAAATTAATAATAAGACGATTTAATTACAATGATTTTTATATTGATCATTGATAAATAAAATAAAATAATTTATTCGTAATATTACAATGATTGTAATAAATAATACGTTAGGATTTAATTTTCGTCAGATATTATAATTAAATTATATAATATAATGAACATATATTATAATTAAATTTTTTATTTCCTTTTGTACAATGTATTATATCTTGCTAATCATCACGGGACTTTTTAAATTGATGTACTTTGAACATATATATTTTTCTAATCTTAACACTTATCTCGAGTATGTATTTAAAAAAATATATTTCGTCATAACTTTAAATTTTGGTAAGATAATATCAGATCAGTGTAAAGTTAATACGATAAGAAAAATTTTTCGTTTCCTTTTGCATACACATACACACATACACATTTCAATATATGTATGCTCAAAGTTCACAATTTTTCATTATAATAACCAATCAATCAAATGTATTCTCTATTCTCACTGACTTGTACTATTTAAAATTAATAAAATATTCAAAATTTCATGAGTTATATTAATATAAAGATATTGTGATTATATATCTGTACGTTGAAATCAAAATTGTCGAGAACATTCTGAAAAATTTATTAAAATATTTGAAATTTTATTATTACTATTTTACTATTGATTATACGTAGAATTTGATAGTTATTCAATTCATACACAGCGATCCAAATAAATCAATATCATTTTGTTTTATAAGAGGATATAGAGAGGATTAATGAAAAAGTAAAAAAAGAAAAAAAGGAAAAAAAAAAAAAGATTGAAACGCTACAAGAGACATTTGACATTTAAGAATTATATCTTCGTGCTAGATTCTTCAATAATGATCATTGTAATTGATAAAAATTTCTGATTTACCATAACTTTACGTACGAGATAACGTTTATATATTATCACCGACATTTTATCTACTTATCAATTCGCTTTAACAATATTATTATTATTTTTATCCTTCAACTATTCAAATGCATCATTATTATCCTCTCATGATCAGATCAATATCATCAATATAAAATGTGAAATGATTAAATCACGCATTTATTGTATCAGACATATGCATGTCTACTACTCACATTGGGCTTAAAATGAAATTAATATTATAATTGTTTCCTTTTTTCTTCGTGTCATGACAGTGTATTGTGAGAGTGTATAATAATAATTCGTGATACTTCATCGATTTCGTTATATTTATTATTTTGGTTTTTCTTTTCTTTTCTTTTTTTTTTTTTTTTTTTTCTTATTCCAATATTATTCTCCCCTTTCGTCAATTAAAACTGGTACGTGAAAATTATCTTTACGATTAATAACTGAATTGTGAAATAGTATACAAAACGAACGAAAATAAAATATGACGATAATTTTAATTTAATATTAATGACCGTCCGTTATCTAATTCGTTAGTACATATTTAATTAATAAGATAATTATAATTTCTATTTTATATTTATATTATTTCATATTACCCATAGTAATTTGTTTCTTTTTCTTTCATTTGTTTTTGCTATCTATAAGATTATAATATATATATATATATATATTGTGTGTGTGTGTGTGTAAAGCATTTTATTCAATTAATTTTTCGCTTCTTTCATAGATATAATGTTCACGATCTTATTGGGTTTTATTTCATTTTTAATCTCATTACACTATTTTATAAAATATCGAAGAATAGGAAGACTCCTTGAACTAATTCCAGGACCAGAATCATTGCCGATAATAGGTAATGTGCCAAGATTTCGATTAGAAAATGGTAAGTATCATTTGGGGAAAAAAAAAAAAAAAAGAGAAAAGAAGATAACGTTCGTTCGAGCGTACTCATTGTTTAACTTAACATTGAATATTAATTTAACGTTAACGCTTTATTTATTTATACTTTAGATGATGCTTTTGATAAACTTGTCGGAAAGGATAAAACACATTATCCAATCTATAAAATATGGTCCTTTCTTTTTGCGTCAGTAGCTTTACTTCATCCGAATGATGTTGAGGTAAATAATGATAAGTACAAAATCATAGTAAATTTTATCGTAATTTATTATAAAAATAATATATGCGTACTCTTTAATACAAACGTTTATGAGTAATGTGAAATTTTTTTTTTACTCATTTAAGTTAACATAATTTTATTGGAAAAAAAAAAGAAAATATTTACATGTATACATATATATATATGCATATATATATATATATATATATATATATATATATATTTATATTTATATAAATTTTTTATTTCCATCGTAGAAACTAATGAGGAGTACAAAACATATACAAAAAAGTATAGCTTATAAATTTCTAAAACCTTGGCTGTCCGAAGGATTGATAACGAGCAGTGGTAATAATGATGAATTTGATATAATAATTTCTAATTAAATAATTATTATTTCTAAGTAAATGATAATTAAGAAAAAGTCTTATTTGAAAGGTGACAAGTGGCAAAAACGGCGAAAATTGTTGACGCCTGCATTTCATTTTAATATCCTTAAACATTTTGTTATAACCTTCAACGAGGAGGCAAAGTATCTTATAAGCATACTCAATAAGGAATCTAAAGATGGACCAATAATTAAAGATATCATGTCATTTATTACCGAGCACTCTTTAAACGCTATATGCGGTTAGTTAATCAATTCAGATAAATATCTTTAATATAGTTTTTATAATATTTATTAAAAAGGATAAATGATTTATATTTAATGTTTATTTTCGTAGAAACTGCCATGGGTACATCTTTAAAGGATAAAAGTGAATTACAGAGTAAATATCGCGAAGCTGTACACGCTTTTGGCAAAATCGTACCGTACAGGTAATTAAACAATTCTATATATATATATATATATATATATATATATATTTGTTTATTTATTTATTTATTCAGAGTAGATTATCGCTCTAATAATAAGAAAAAGATATATCGTTCTTTTCTCTTTTTTTTTTAAGATTGGGGAGACCCTGGTATCATTCAGATTTTATATTTTCATTTACATCGCTTGGACGAAAGCAGAATGAACTTTTAAAAACGTTGCACGATTTTTCATCAACCGTACGATTTCTTTTATTTTCTCACTTCAAAATCAAGCAAATAATTGATCAATTCGTTTATTTATTCTTTTTTTTTTTACCATTATTGCAGATAATTGCGGAAAGGAAACGTTTTCATCAAGAAACCAAAGGGAAATATTTACAAAATTTCGACGAAATGAATGAGGACGACGTATTCACCAACGGAACCAGCGATATTAACAAAAGTATTTTTAATTTTACAATGACAATATATGATTTATAATGTTGATGAAAAAAGGAAAAAGCAACAATCGATCTTTATTTTTTTATCTTTTTTTTTCGTTACAGATACATTGATCAAGAAAAGACTTGCTATGTTAGATCTTCTGATAGCCGCATCGATGAACGATAATCAAATCGATGATAAAGGAATTCAAGAAGAAGTCGACACTTTTATGTTTGCCGTACGTGTAAATATTACATAATGCGTAATCTATAACGTGGAATAAGAGATAAATGAAAATGATTTGTGGAAAAAGATAAACAAGAAAATAAAAAATAATATATTGTTACAGGGTCATGACACTACAGCAACATCATTATGTTTTGCTTTGCTCCATATTGCAAAATACAAATCAATACAGGTAATACTTTCGATCGAATTGATTCGTATAATAATAATGAAAATAAAGAAATAAAAGATAAAAGAAAATAGAAAAAAAAAACTACGATAGAAAGGTCTTTGGATCAAAAATGAATAATCGATGCGTGATCCTATTGACTTATAGGAACGTGTAAGAGAAGAAGTGAACGCCGTTATGCAACAGAACAATTGCAATCTGACTATGTCAATGCTTAATGAATTTTCATTCATGGAAAGATGCATAAAAGAATCACTACGTTTGTTTCCCACTACTCCTTTTGTATTACGTTACTTGACAGAGGATTTGCAGTTGGGTATGTGATGTAATTTAATAAAAAATAATAATTTATGTTTAACAATGCCCTTATTCTGGACAATTATTCGAGATATCAAATGATAGAACTAACGCGCACGTATTATATATATATATATATTTATCTTTTTTTTTCAGATAATTATTTAATCCCAGCCGGTGTTAATTGCCGCGTAAGCATCTACCATTTACACAGAAATCCAGAATACTGGCCAAATCCAAATGTTTTCGATCCCGATAGATTTTTACCAGAAAACATGAAAGGACGTAATCCATATTCGTACATACCATTTAGCGCAGGGTTACGCAATTGTATCGGTAATTATTGCAATCAACAAACAATCAACTCGAAATTATTTACTATTTCGTCTTTGTACTTTTACTTTTTTGTTTTATTCATTTATTTTTAATATTTTTGTTTTTACTTGCACAGGTCAAAAATTCGCTATGCTCGAAATGAAATTAATGATAGCTTACATATTACACAATTATTATTTGGAACCAGTCGACGAATTAGATGATATTAAAATTACAGGAAATATTATTTTACGTACTTCTAAACCTCTTCGAGTCAAATTTATACCAATAAAATAATAACAATTAAATCTATTGTTTCGCTTTATAATTTTTCAATTTAAATGAAATAAATTGCAATTATAATGTGACTCATATTTTTTATAATTTCTTTATATCCTTAAAGACGATTTTTCGTGAAAACTTTTAATTATACTAAACAATTTATATTATATAATTTTTAGTACAAATCATTCGACAATATAAATTATTGAATCGATTCGTTTATGAAAATGAATTATTATAAGAATTATTTTATATTCATTAATACGAAATAGACATTGATATATGATCGCTAATTGATTCTACGAAGTTAGCTATTAATCAAAATCTCCGAACGCAAGCGCATTGATATTCTTATTTGAAAATATTTAATAGAACTAATAATTCGTGCAAAAATATTACACATGCATCTTACTTTATCAATTTATTTTTTTTATATCACACGACCATCGAATAACAATAGAATAACAATTTTGACAATTTGATTTAATACTAATTAGAAGTATTTTTTATGTGCTTTTTTTACTTTATTTTTTTCTTTATATTTATTTTCATTTTTATATTTGAAAATATATGAAATATCTCTTGTCTTATCATTCAGACGATGAACTACTTTTAACTGTACTCATTATATCGTTAAGATATTTTCTATATTAATATTTATTATTTTTTTATGATATATGGTATATTAGCAACAGGTGATAAATTTTCTCAGTCGATAAGATAATATCGAGTCCAAAGACTAATACTTTCTGAATAATGAAAAGAAAAAAAATTTTCCTCTTAACAACAAATATTTTTAATTGTTTATTTTTGTTGTATATTTTAAGGATAAGTTAATTCATTAAATATAGTATAAAAAAAAGAAAATGAATAAAAACCAAAAAAAAACATCCATAATACAAAATAAAAAATTCAAAAAAGAAAACAAAAATATATATATATATATAAATACAAATTCGATGGTGATATTTCGATATAGTGAAATAAAAAACAAGTTTTGGCTCGATTTTTTTAAATACAAAATTTCGTGGACTAAAATCTGATTGAATATCTACCGAATAGGAATATTATACCTACATATATTTGATATTATATCCTGTGAATGCCTACATATATATATATATATATATATATATATATATATATATACTCAGTATAGAATTTCTGTTTATTATAATTCACATTATTATTTTTTTTTTCATCGATTGAAAGAAGAGAATAAAATAGTATTATAGAGAAGAGAACAATGGCGACACGACGAAGATGTACGGACAAAAGACGAACGAACGAATAGAGAAGGATGATCGATCTTATGTGCGAGTGAGAAAAATAGAAGGTAAAGTGAAGAAGAGAGAAAGAGAGACAGCGAGAGAGTGAGAGAGAGAGAGAGAGAGAGAGATAGAGAGAGAAAGAGAGTGAGAAAGAGAGAGAATAAAAGAGTGAAGTTAGAAGAAAATACGAAAACAAAGAAGGAGACCAAGTGAAGAGATAATGGATAAGACGACTGACAAAGAAATGAAAATACAAGGTTGAAGTTGTACAGTAACAAATTGAACGGGTGTCGATCCTATCACAATAACGGAGCTCTCTATTATATACTATACTATACTGTTCTATAGTTTTTTTTATGTCTCTAATAATAATTCCTGTTTATATTCTTAGATAGTTTAAAGAATAAAAGAGTGCATCGCGAGAACGTTTATCATAATTTATTAAAAATTCTTAGAAGAATAAGAATGAGAAAGATCGTTTTCAAGGAACTAAGATAAAAGATATAGTCTGTCTTAAAAGATTATCGTTCATTACTCTTATCGTTTACTTTATTTTCTTTTGATATTCTTCGGTGAGTAAAGAATCAATTGATCTTTTCATATAAACTCATTTCATTTACTTCATTATCTTCTTTTTCGTTTTATCCAATAATTCATATGCGACATCTTTTTCTCTGTCTCTCTCTCTCTCTCTCTCTCTCTCTATCTACCTATCTATCTATCTATCTATTTCTCTATCTCTTTTTCTATTTCTTTGGATTATTAAAAAATCAAATTTTTTAAATCAGGATCATTTTATATTTATACACATATATATATATATATATATATATATATATATATATATATATACAAAACATATTTATAAAGTAATTCTCTCTTCGAAGCGATTTAAAATGATTTTAAAAAATGTACAAATAAAATCGATATCTATACTTTTAAAGATATCGTGTTTAATAAAATTTCGAATTAAAAAAATTCCTCCCACAATTTTTTTTTAATATTATATTGATTTATAACGTCGTAAGTTTTCTAGATTAATTAGATTAATATTATCATACGTATCCATTTATCGAAGTAAAACTAATTAGATGAAATTTACATCAGGTATAAATATTATAACATATTATGTGTGTGATTATGTGAATATATATAAAAGTGCAGATATAAAAAGCAATGCTTCATTCGCTGCAAATATATATATATATATATATATATATATATATATATATATATATACACATGCACTTATTTTTAAGAACAAACAAATATCAGTTATTCATATCAATGAATTTATTTCTCACAGTTTCTCCTTTGTGCATGTATGCAACAAATGTGAATATATAAAGTTGAATTTTTTTTTGAAATATTCTAAAACACTCACGAGAGTTTTTTATTAATCATCAAACGTACTGACATCGAGTAGTCAGTCTTATTAGCGACATTAAATATTCTATTAACGATTACAATCACAATAATGTAAGTATTCGCTTAATTAATATTTTTTTTTTCCATTTTATCATTATACCTTTATACTGTACTGTTATAACTTGTACTAAGTTTTTATTTGTTTTACGTAAATTTCATTGTCATACTTACGAAGTATCGTATAAGTTAGATCGAGTATCCTATATTTATTATTTTACAATTTATCGTTTTTTTTTTTGTTTTTTTTTTTTTTTTTTTAATTACAATGGTTTCAATATTAATCGTTGATAAATAAAATAAAATAATTTATTCGTAATATTACATTGATTTTAATAAATAATACGATAAATTTTCCTACGATCATTTCATTCAGATATAATAATTAAATTTTATTTGTACAATATATTATAATAAAATTTTATTTATGTAGTATTATAAATATGTAATAATTAAATGTTTCCAATTGTATCATATATTATATTTTATTAATAATCGTGGAACCTTTTAAATCGATGTAATTTCAACATATATATATATATATTTCTGTAATTTTTACATTTATCTCGTTGTATGTATCTACGAGAAATATATTTCATCAAAATTTCTGTCTTAATGTTTAATAAGATTATATCACATCGGGTTGAAGTAAATACGATAAGAAAAATTTTCGTTTTCCTTTACATACACATATACACACATACGCACACACAAGAAACATTACGACATATGTACGCTCGAAGTTCTCTGTTTCTCATTTTTTACATCCAACTAATTATATGTATTTTCTATTTTTACACTATTGCTATTTAAACTGATTAAAATATTCTAAATTTTATGAGGTTTCGACAAATTATATCTCTATAGAAATTTTATGACTATGCATCTATTCGTCACGTATTTTTGATATTGTCGAGAACATTATGAAAAATTTATGAAATCATTTGAAATTTTATTATTGATAAGAGATACCGACTATACGCAATATTTGATAGTTTTCCAATTCATACGTCACGATTCAAATTAACAAGACCATTGTGTGTTATAAGAGAAAATGAATGAAAAAGTACAATAAAAAAAAGAAACTGAAATGTAACAAGAGACATTTGATAATTAAAAATTATATTTTCATTTTATATTCTTCAACATTTATTGCGATTGATCGAAGCTTATGATTTATGACATCATTTATATACTACTATGTTTTATCTATTACGTTATTTTGTCTTAGCAACATAATGATTATTTTTATCCTACATAATTATATCATTATCACTCTCCAATGATCAACATCGTCAATATAT
The DNA here is from genome assembly GCF_912470025.1 of Vespa velutina. Taxonomy (NCBI): domain Eukaryota; kingdom Metazoa; phylum Arthropoda; class Insecta; order Hymenoptera; family Vespidae; genus Vespa; species Vespa velutina. Next base: position 2,233,776 of record NC_062195.1, read on the forward strand.
AATGTGAAATTGTTAAATTACGCATTCACTGTTACAGAAATACGTATGTCTACTACACACTCTGGACTTAATTTGTAATTAATATTTTAATTGTTTTCTTTTTCCATCGAGTTGTGACAGTGCATTTAATAATTCTGAATACTTCTTCGATTTCGTTATATTTATTATTTTTTTTTTTTTTTTTTTTTTTTTTTTTTTTTTTTTTTTTTTTTTTTTTTTTTTTTTTTTTTTTATTCTAATATTATTCCTCTCTTTCGTCAATTGCAGATAGTACGTGAAAATTATCTTTACGTTTAATAACTCGTTCGTAATATAATATATACAACGAACAATAACAAAATATAATGTTAATTTTAATTTAATATTAATGTTTTTTTCATTATCTAATTCGTTAGTGCATATTTAATTACTAAAATAATTACAATTTTTATTTTATATTTATACGTTTTCATATTACCCATAGTAGTGTTTTTTGTTTTTCTTTTTTTCGTTTTTGCTATCTATAAAATTATATATATATATATATTTTTGTGTGTGTGTGTGTGTGTAAAGCATTTTATTCAATTAATTTTTCCCTTTTTTCACAGATATAATGTTCACGATTTTTTTGGTTTTTATATCATTTTTAATCTTACTACACTATTTTATAAAATACCGAAGAATAGGAAGACTTCTTGAACTAATTCCAGGACCAGAATCAATTCCGATAATAGGTAATCTCCCAAGATTTCGATTAGACAATGGTAAGTACCATTTGGAAGAGAAAAAAAAAGAGCTTTCGTTCGAACTTTAATGTGATGGTTTAATGTGAAATTTAATCTGCATTGATATTAATTTAACACTTGATTTATTTATCCTTTAGATGATGCTTTTGATGAAATTATAAAAAAGGATAGAAAATATTATCCGGTCTATAAAATATGGTCCTTCTTTTTTGCGTTAGTAATTCTACTTAATCCGAAGGATGTTGAAGTAAGTATTGACAAGTGCAAAATCATAGTAAATTTTTTTTTATAATTTAATATAAAAAAAAATATATATATATACATATTTCTTAATATAAACGCTTAGAAATAATATAAATTTAAATAAATTTAAAAATAAAAAAAAAATATTTAAATAAATTTTTTCTTTTCACCGCAGAAACTAATGAAAAGTACCAAACATATAGGAAAAGGTACTGCTTATAGATTCCTAAAACCTTGGCTGTCTGATGGATTGCTAATAACCACTGGTAATAATGATAAATTTGATATAATAATTTCTAATTAAATAATTATTATTTCTAATTACATGATGATTAAGACGAAGTCTTTTATTTCAAAGGTGACAAGTGGCAAGAACGGCGAAAAATTTTAACGCCTGCCTTTCATTTTAATATCCTTAAACATTTTGTTATAACCTTCAACGAGGAGTCAAAGTATCTTATAAGCATACTCAATAAGGAATCTAAAGATGGACCAATAATTAAAGATATCATGTCATTTATTACCGAGCACTCTTTAAACGCTATATGCGGTTAGTTAATCAATTCAGATAAATATCTTTAATATAGTTTTTATAATATTTATTAAAAAGGATAAATGATTTATATTTAATGTTTATTTTCGTAGAAACTGCCATGGGTACATCTTTAAAGGATAAAAGTGAATTACAGAGTAAATATCGCGAAGCTGTACACGCTTTTGGCAAAATCGTACCGTACAGGTAATTAAACAATTCTATATATATATATATATATATATATATATTTGTTTATTTATTTATTTATTCAGAATAGATTATCGCTCTAATAATAAGAAAAAGATATATCGTTCTTTTCTCTTTTTTTTTTTTAAGATTGGGGAGACCCTGGTATCATTCAGATTTTATATTTTCATTTACATCGCTTGGACGAAAGCAGAATGAACTTTTAAAAACATTGCACAATTTTTCCTCAACCGTACGATTTCTTTTATTTTCTCACTTCAAAATCAAGCAAATAATTGATCAATTCGTTTATTTATTTTTTTTTTTTTTTACCATTATTGCAGATAATTGCAGAAAGGAAACGTTTTCATCAAGAGACCAAAGGGAAATATTTACAAAATATCGACGAAATGAATGAGGATGACGTATTCACCAACGGAACCAGCGATATTAACAAAAGTATTTTTAATTTTACAATGACAATATATGATTTATAATGTCGATGAAAAAAGAAAAAAGCAACAATCGATCTTTATTTTTTTTATCTTTTTTTTTTCGTTACAGATCCGTTGATCAAGAAAAGACTTGCTATGTTAGATCTTCTGATAGCCGCATCGATGAACGATAATCAAATCGATGATAAAGGAATTCAAGAAGAAGTCGACACTTTTATGTTTGCCGTACGTATAAATATTACATAATGCGTAATCTATAACGTGGAATAAGAGATAAATGAAAATGATTCGTGGAAAAAGATAAACAAGAAAATAAATAATAATATATTGTTACAGGGTCATGACACTACGGCAACATCATTATGTTTTGTTTTGCTCCATATTGCAAAATACAAATCAATACAGGTAATACGTTCGAGTGAAGTGATTCATATAATAAAAAAAAAACTACGATCGAAAGGTGTCGCACTTATAATGAATAATTAACACGTGATCTTATTGATTTATAGGAACGTATAAGAAACGAAATAAAAGCCGTCATGCAACAGAACAATTGCAATCTGACTATGTCAATGCTTAATGAATTTTTATTCATGGAAAGATGCATAAAAGAATCACTACGTTTGTATCCCACCATTCCTTTTATAGCACGTTACTTGACGGAGGATTTGCAGTTGGGTATGTGATGTAATTTAATAAAAAATAATAATTTATGTTTAACAATACCCTTTTTCTGGACAATTATTCGAGGTATAAATGATAAAACTAATGCGCACGTATAATATATATATATATATATATATATATATATATATATATATATATATATATATATCTTTTTTTTTTCAGATAATTATTTAATCCCAGCTGGTGTTAATTGTCGCGTAAGCATCTACCATTTACACAAAAATCCAGAATACTGGCCAAATCCAAATGTTTTCGATCCCGATAGATTTTTACCAGAAAACATGAAAGGACGTAATCCATATTCGTACATACCATTTAGCGCAGGGTTACGCAATTGTATCGGTAATTATTGCAATCAACAAACGATCAGCTCGAAATTATTTACTATTTCGTCTTTGTACTTTCATTTTTTTGTTTTATTCATTTATTTTTAATATTTTTGTTTTTACTTTCACAGGTCAAAAATTCGCTATGCTCGAAATGAAATTAATGATAGCTTACATATTACACAATTATTATTTGGAACCAGTCGACGAATTAGATGATATTAAAATTACAGGAAATATTATTTTACGTACTTCTAAACCTCTTCGAGTCAAATTTATACCAATAAAATAATAACAATTAAATCTATTGTTTCGCTTTATAATTTTCCAATTTAAATGAAATACATCGTAATTATAATGTGACTCATATTTTTTATAATTTCTTTATATCCTTAAAGACGATTTTTCGTGAAAACTTTTAACTATACTAAACAATTTATATTATATAATTTGTAGTACAAATCATTCGACAATATAAATTATTAAATCGATTCGTTTATGAAAATGAATTATTATAAGAATTATATTATATTCATTAATACGAAATAGACGTTGATATATGATCGCTAATTGATTCTACGAAGTTAGCTATTAATCAAAATCTCCGAACGCAAGCGCATTGATATTCTTATTTGAAAATATTTAATAGAACTAATAATTCGTGCAAAAATATTACACATGCATCTTACTTTATCAATTTATTTTTTTTATATCACGCGACCATCGAATAACAATAGAATAACAATTTTGACAATTTGATTTAATACTAATTAGAAGGATTTTTTATGTACTTTTTTTATTTTATAGTTTTTCTTTATATTTATTTTCATTTTCATATTTGAAAATATATGAAATAACTCTTGTCTTATCATTTAGAGAACCAACTACTTTTAGCTCTACTCATTACATCGTTAAGATATTTTCTATGTTAATATTTATTTTTTTATGATATATGGTATATTATCGACAGGTGATAAATTTTCTCAGTCGATAAGATAGTATCAATTCCAAAGACATTCTTTCTCAATAACGAAAAGAAACAAAATTTTCCTCGTAACAAAAAACACTTTTAATTGTTTATTTTAATTGTATATTTTAAGGATAAGTTAGTTCAGTGAATATAGTATGAAAAAGAAAATGAATAAAAACAGAAAAAAAACATGCATTATAGAAAATAAAGAATAGACAATATATATATATATATATATATATATATATATATATATATATATACCTATATACATATAAATATATAGATTTAAATTGTTAACGAAGTGCGAAAAAAATGATATATAAAAATATATATTGCTGTGAGCTTGTCAATTAGTTCGTGGTCTATATAATATTAACTAATAAGCGTCATAAGTTTTCCAGAAATACTATGAAAACTCACAAATGATACGAAATGAGAGCGTAGAAAGATAAGTAAGGTTATAACTAGTTCAAAGATCCCATAAAAACTGATAAATACGATAAGAACTATTTATTGTTTAATATTACTAAGAGAACCATATGCGTAGTAATTAGATCGACTTAACATCGTAACATAATAGAATTGACTTCTTTATATTTTCCATTAGTTGTTTGGTGTTTATGTTGATCGTTAACAAAATTTTATCAAGTATAATTTTATAAGAAAATGTTAAATATTTTATAAACGTTCCTCTGACAATATTGGCCATCAACAGATATTATAATTAATAATCTATCACATTTTCAATCATTTTAATATTTTCTCTAAATACAAAACATATCCTAAAAATCGAACATTTATATATATATATATATATATATATATATATATATATATGACTATGACTATTAGATAAACAATCGTTTCAACTTTGGAATAATTGACAAAGATGTTTGTTCAATTAATTACCAAATTTTCGATAGAAGAGAATCAACAAATATAATAAAGAAAATTTATTGACAGTGCATCTCTTTCGAAGATATTTAATAAAATTAATCACAATAATTACGATCATACGTGTTTCCTTTACAAATGTGTTGTTGATATGACGATGTGCTGAAGGAAGAATTTTTGGCGGGTTTTTTTTTAAATACAAAATTTCGTCGAATAAAATCTAATTTTATATCTACCGAAGAATATTATATCTAGGTTTTATATTATATTCGGTATATGTGTACACACACACATATATATATATATATATCTACTAACGCGTTCCAACTTATTATAATTCTTATTTTTTTATTTTTACCAATACGAAGAAGAGAATGAACTAGGATTGAAGAGAAGAATGCAGTGGCGGCACGATATGACGTACGGACGGAAGACGAACGAACCAACGAACGAACGAATAAACGAACGAACGGACAAACGAACGAATGAACGATCTTATGTGCGTTTGAGAAAGATAGAAGATTAAGAGAAAAGAGATAGAGAGAGAAAGAGAGCGAGAGAGAGAGAGAGAGAGAATGAGAGAGAGAGAGAGTGAGAGAGTGGAGACAAGAGAAGGAAAGAAGAAGGGAAAAAAACGAAGGAGAAGGAAAATGAGAATGAGTGGCGGATAAGACGACGGAGAGAGGGAGGAAAAGGGAGGGTCAAATGGGTACAGTGAGGGGTTTGACGGGTGCCGGTCCCGTCACGATAACGCAGCTCACTGTTCTGTACTGTCTTATACTTTTCTGTGTCTCTAATAATAATTCCTATTTATATTCGTGAAAAGTTTAAAGAATAGAAAAAGGCATCGTGAGAACTTTTATTATAATATATTAAAAATCTAAGAGAAATAGAAACGAGAAAGATCATCTACAAGGAACCAGGATAAAGATATGGCCTGTCTTAAAAGGCCACCGTTCACTACTCTGATCATTTACCTCGTCTACCTTCTGGCACTCTTTGGTGAGTAAAGAGGCTGTTGGCCTCCCTGATACAAAGTCATTTCCTACTTTACCACACTTGATTATCTTCTTTTTCGTTTTATCCTATAACACACGTGCGCCATCTCTCTCTCTCTCTCTCTCTCTTTCTCTTTCTCTCTCTCTCTCTCTCTCTCTTTCGCTGTGTCATTGTTACTTACGATGAAATCCCATAACGTCATCATTATAAAACGTTCTTTATCAGTATGTGTATATATGTATATAAATATGCATGAATGATGTATGGATGTATGTATGTATGGATGTATGTACGTAAAAAGATTATAATAATAAAAAAAGAAATAAAACATAATACGCGTAGATCAAGCAAATTACTGGATGTTTTAATATAAATCGTACAGTACATTCTGCTAGATTAATTCGAAATTGTTGTATTAACGAACAATTAAACAACGATCAACCAATCACTGATCGTGATATAATTAGTGAAATGTTTCGTCATTGGTTGATACTTCTCACTATCTTTTTAATGAATTTATTTTACGTATTTACATAGTGATATGATAAGATACGTTCTTGTTTGGATTTATATATATTTATATAATGACTCAAACACAACGTTAAGTATATATATATATATATATATATATATATATATATACATACATATAACCTTACTTACTATTTTTATTGATTTTTTATAAATATTTTTTTTCTGCCATTCTTCGACTTTACACTTATCTGTACACAATCACGCGCGCACACACACACACACACACACACACACATACACATACACACGCACACACTTATACACAAGTATTACTAATTAATTTAAATTCTTAATTAAAATTAACTTTCAAACAATCAATCATGTATAAGTCCTTTATAAAAATATCGTGGAAAGTTCAAATTTTATATAAAGTTTTCTTCTTCTTTTTTTTCTTTACAGGTCCCTACTGTCAGATGGCGCCAGGTAATTAGACCAATTTCTTTGCTACTACGTTGATCAATTTAAAAATCGTATACGATATGAATTGTATACGATAAAAAAAAGAAAAAAAAGAAAAGAAAAAGAAAATAAGTTAGATCGTACAACGCACTATGATAATTATATAATGTAAATATTTCATAGGAATGAAATGATCGTATTTATAATCATATGACTAATTTATTATGTAGGAATATATTAATAGTCTTGCCACGTTTCAAATGTAATCTCCCGCCAGAATGTACAAATCCTGTTTGACGAGTTAACTCCTCGGGGTTAGATGTTCAACAAGTGATCAAACCAGTTAGAAATCGTAAAATAAACCGTAATATTGTTCGATAACAATTAACAAAGTTAAATACGTCAATTTGTTTAAAGCTATTTGTTTCTTTTCTTTTTTTTCGAGTATCTAATAATAATCGTGCACGTCGCACGAAATTTATTTATGATAACCTTAAAGTCTTAAAGTCTCTTAGCGTGTTATCGTTACATAAATACCGTTATAATAATAATTGTTTAGTGATTTAAGGTATCTCGCTAAATATATATATATATATATATATATATATATATATATATATATATATTCATTCATTTTACACTTTATTAATTTCATTTACAGAACGACAAAAAAAAAGAAAATCCCGTTAAAATGAGTTACTTTTTTCTTGCAAATTCAATTTTTGTCTTCTTCTTCTTCGGCTTCTTTTCTTTTTTAAACAAGTTTTAGTGAAACGGTGAAAGTGTTGATAGTATTAAAGACATAAATTTAGTCGTAGATGTTGGCAAGGTTTTATGTATATATATATAAATTTGAGATATATATATATATATAACAAAGATACCGTAAACGGTAAGTAATATTTAATTTTTAGTCAATACAATGACTAAAAATAATTATCGATAAATAATATTCAATATGAAATAAATCGTTCGGATATTAAACTTTGTAAAGGCATATTTTAATATCGTGAGTTGAGATACATATAAAAATATGTCTTCATATCTTTTGGGGGGTTCTGATTTTTTGTATTTCTTTTTCTTTTTCCTTTTTTATTTTTTTTTCTCTGATTTTAGAAAGTAATAATCTTTCGGAAAATATTTTTGTCCGGTAATAAGATTATAAAAATTTATACGAAGCATAAGATCGAAGAGGTTATAATCCGTTTCGTTTGTAACACACATTATACATAAATTGTGTATATATATATATATATTTTTTTTTTTTTTTCGAAATATTTCGTAAATTAACCTTTTTTTGATCGTATTATCCTAATTCTATTTTGATTTTTATCTTTTTTTTTTTCGAGAGGATTCGATGTAAAAAAAAAGATACAAAGAGAAAAAAAGAAAAAAAAAAGTAGAAGAGGAAAGTTTTCATAGAAAAAAATAATGCAATTGCTAAATGAATATTCCATATTGTTGCATATGCGAAAAAGTATCACGATATATATATATATATATATATGCATTATATCTTGAACCATTTATTTTTTTTCTTCATAATTTCTTTTTAACTTCGATTGAAACAAAAAAAGAATACATACGGCTGTTATGTTATATGTTGACTATCTATATCATGTTTGGTTTCATGGAAAAAAGAAAAAAAAAAAAAAATTGTACTACTTCAATAGGGGGGCTCATCCGACGATCGAAAGAATTTTTTTTCAATAAGGTCATTTTTTGTCACGAGGTTATCAATATTCTTTTTTTACTTTTTTTTTTTTTTTTTTTTCCTTTTATAAACGGAACTACGATTTCTTTCTTTCTTCTTATAGTCTTTTTTATTTTTCTTTTCTTTTTCGCGAATTGATTTCTCGTAATGATTTGAATAAAATAATATGAATAAAATGACATATGAATAAAAAAATATTCGGATACAATGTCGAAAAAGTGATTAGTTTACGAGAAATATTTTGACAAATATCTGCTAATTCATGCAACTTTAACAATTTTCTTTTTTTTTTTTTTTTTTTTTTTTTTTTTTTTTTTTTTTTTTTTGGTTAATTGAAGTACATCTCTTGGATTGCATATTCTCAAGGTTGTATATTTTTTTTTATCGCAAATTGGAACATGTTGCGCGTGAATGAAAAAAAAAAATGATCCATATGAATATCACTTTTTTTATCTGTTTTTTAAAGTTATGTCTTAACTTTTAAAAAAGAAACAAAAAAGTGCTGTGTACGACTTGATTAGAGTTGATTATATACACACACACACACACACACACACATATATATATATATATATATACTACAATATATATTTTATATATATTATGGATGTCCCACGCAATTGAAACAGTTGGTATCCTTTAAACGATTGAAAATAGATAAAAATGTTATAGGTCAAAGTTAGATAGTATCAGATGCTGCATAACATGTAAATAATTTTATGCAATTTTGTGCATTGATATTTCGAAAAATCCAATTGTACCAATTAATGCAGCTTTTTTATGTTCTACATAAAAGTATTATATATGTACATATTATTATTATTATTATTATTATTATTATTATTATTATTATTATTATTATTATTATTATTATTATTATTATTATTATTATTATTGTTAAAATCCTGTGTACAAAAGAAAGTATAAAAGACGTTCGAATTGATAGATAATTACATATAAATAATTCATTAAATATCTAATATTTACGTGCATTAAAGAAAGTTAGTTTTTATTTATTTTTTTTTTTTGTTTTCTTTTTTTTATTTTCACCTACGTATCCTTATTCTTGTTCTGGTCCATCTAATTTTTAGTCTGTCAGTAGTAATAGCAATCGTTAGAATCTCATCGCGACTTAACGGTGACCTTTTAGTAGTATGTTAGATGTATATTCTCTCGTGAGGGAGTCACTGGTCCTCCGACACAGATATGGACACACACACATACACACAATACACATAGGAAGTAAACACAGACATACACATATACTTTTACTCTCACACGAAACTATTCCAGCGTTAACTCGTGAAGCGGTTCTTACAGGGCTACAGTGGATCCGACAGACGACGCGTAAACTCGTAATCGGTCGCCTCGTGGCTCTTAATTTTTTCCGTTCGAAAATTTATACTTATGTACAGTATCAATTTGAACAAATAAAAAAACCTATATCCGATTTTACAATTCGGCGACTCGTGTAACAAAGTATTGTTTTTTTTTCTGTTTTTTTTCTTTTTTTTTTTCTTTTTTTTTTTTTTTTTTTTTTTTTTTTTTTTGTGTGTGAAGTGTCTCCGTTCGCTCCTTTTTCTTTTTCCCTTCTGTTGCTATTGTTTCTCCCTTTCGTTTCTGTTTCTTTTTTATTTTTTAATAACAACCATTGTTACCACTAATAAAAAAATATATAGATCGCGAAGGAAGTTTTTCGATCGAACGACAACAACGACGACGACGACGACGACGACGACAACAACAACACCAACAACAACAACAACAACAACAACAGCAACAACGACACAACAAGAACGTTCAGAACATTGTCAACTAGAGAGAAGCTGAAGAACATGTACTGGATATTGTGCATTTTATTTTCAGCGGTAGCTGGTGCCACCAAAGGTTGGGATGTCGGAAGTGGTCTGAAATATCAACTAACGACTACAGTTTTGTTCAGGGAATCGGGACCCTCCAAGTTTGCCGGTGACGTTGGCTTTCAATTAACTGCCGAGCTCGATGTGACCGCCGTTTGGAGGGATCCCAACGATCCAGAATCTTTTCTTTTGAATATCGAGGTGATTTTATTTTATATTACATTTTATTTCATTACATAAATATATATATATATATATATATATATATATATATATATATATATATATATGTGTGTATATATGATCAGGAGATAGAAGAACAGACTCATGTCATATCTATCAAAGTTTCTATGTATTATTTCGATTAGGTAGTATCGGCATGCTTAATATATCGTCTCGTACAATTGATTTCAATTGCAAGTGTAAAAACCCGTTAACGATCTACCGTATGTGCATACATTGTAGAATCCATTTTAAAAATACCGTTATTACGTTCCATTGTCTTTTGGATTCTTTTGTCTTTGGCAGTTTTTTTTTCTTTTTTATTTTTGTTTTTATTTTGTTTTATTTTTTATTCCCCCCCCCCCCCCCCCCCCCCCACTATCTTAATGTACGATCTATAGATCAAATGACAAAAAAAAAAGTAATTTATATTTTATTATATAATATATTGTGTTCTCGAATTTCATTGTTTTTTTTGATAATTATTATGCTGGTCATCATTTCGAATAGGATATATATATATATATATATGTACGTGTATTTATTAATAAATTGTTCTTTATCGTGTAGCGATAAAATTCTGATAATATCGATAACCTTTTTTAAATGGCTTATATTTAAATTATACAAACGATTATTAAATCTTTTTTGGATTTCGATCGGGGGAAAAACGTCGATTCGTATTTTAACGTTATCTGTAAGTCATTTAATTTGTGATATTTTCTACATTGATAAAGCGTGAATACGAATGCAATTAACAAATTCGACATATATATATATATATATATATATATATATATATATTTGTTTGATTTCTTTCGAATTATAAAAATCTGTAACAGACTTCGCGAAAGTTTTAATGTTTGTTAAAAAAAAAAAAAAGAAAAAATAAATAAATAAAAATAAAAAATAAAAAATTTGAATAAATATTTTATAAATAATAAATTTAAAAATAATTCGATAAATAAAAATTTAATAAATATCTATCTTTTGTCCTTTTCGTATACAGATCTCATCGCCGCAATTATTGATTAAATCGCGAAAAGCACCAGAACCAGAAGGTTTCGTAGAACATTCATCAAGAGTGAACGAAATATCTCAAAGGCCCGCAATCGTTTTATGGAAGAATGGTGAAATTAAAGCTGTCTATTTGGACACGTCTGAATCGGTATCATCGAAGAATTTGAAACGTGGCTTGGCGAGTATTTTTCAATACAAAACGTTCGATGATGAAATCCGTGAAAAGGATGCATCGGGTCTTTGCACGGTTAATTATATTTCCTTGGGACCGAAAACCATACTTAAACGTAAATCCAATTGTAAAATCAACACCAACGCTTTACCGCCAAAGAAACAACATCCTAATTCTATACTCGACGTAAAACTTGTCAGTTATCGTAATGTCACATACGAATTGTCGTCATTTTTATTACCAACGAACATCAAGGAGGAAGAAGAACACCAGTTGACTTTGATAACCAGACCGGAAGTAGGTAGTATGGTAACGACGAAAAGATTATTAATAGAGATACCAAAGGATGATGACAAGGTGGTAGCATATTTAGATGCAAATACCGTTAAACACGCTGTGGCTCTTCTTCAACCTGGTTATAGAGAAACTGACATCGAACTGGAAATGGAACCTTTTACCTGTCCAGAATCTGGATGTCCAATGGTATATATTTACATATATAAGATACTTTATTACAATTTCTTGTATGCACATGACGTTTTTTTTTTTTTTTTTTTTTTTTTTTTATATATATATATATAAATAAGTTGGAAAAGAAATCTTGTAATAAAAAAGATTTTAAAACGTAAAAGTGATAAAAAGAAAAAAATAATTGATTTATTTTCAGTTGGAACAAATGGTCGAAGATTATCGCGAGTCTTTAAATAATGCGGCTTTGGGAACAACGAAATCCGCATCGGCTTTTTTAAAGCTGTTACCTCTAGTCAAACGAACGACAACCGAACAATTAGTAAAATTATTAAAGAGTCCACGTTATCGGCAATTGAAGACACAACTTTTGGACCTTTACGGCTCGACATCGACAACAGCGACACATCAGGCTGCTATGAAGATACTCAGACAAGATGAGATAGGCGATGATACCGAGAGATATCTTTGGGCCTTGTCGATGTCCCCAAATCCGGATGCTGATATAGCCAAAGATATTCTTAGACGATCGGAGGAGACCATGCAAAATGATAAACTATCGGAAACGTTCGCGTTAACAGCAGCAGCAATTGCACGACATTATGGAACCTCGACTGTGATAGAAAAGGCCAGATTTAGTTTAGAATTAGGCTTAGATAGTTGTACAGGAGAAGAGTGTAAGATAAAGTTTCTACGAGCTCTTAGAAATTTAAAGAGCAAAAAAGCAATACCAATACTTTTAAAATACACCGAGGATAAGAGTTCTGCTACAAGTATTGTAGCTTGGCGTGCATTGGCAGCACTACCACGTGAATATATAACGTCTGACGTTAAGGAAGCTGCATTTAAGACGTTTTATCAGATCGGTAAATCTAAAAGAGACAGCAGTGCTCGTACTCTTGCATTGGATATCATTCTAGAGAGTGGACCGTCCAAGGAGGAACTTCGAGAACTCATCGAATCATTAGCCAATAATGATCTGGCATACGAGATACGTAAATATTTGAATCAACGTTTTGAACAATTGTCTGAAAAGAATCAAACGTTCGCACGTAATTTGAAAGAGAATTTCGATCAACTACAACGGGAAATTAATAATTATCATGTATTAGCTCAAAAAGGATTGAGTACGGCTTTTTCACGGAGCTTCTTAAAATCAAAGGGTAGTAATGGATCTCTCGTAACAATACAAGAGATTAATGCAGGATTATTGAAACGTGGTATTGTAAACGTAGTATTAGAAACCGGTGAACACGAGGAAACAATGTTTTCTCTTGGTCTTTTCGCACGTGGTCTTGGTAATTTCGTATCTTCGAATCAGGATGATAATGCAGATGCCGACGAAGAAATACCTACGGCTGGAATGGAAATCGATTTGTTAGGTGTCGGTATTAGACCTTTCGTGTTCTTCTCAGGCCAAGGTGAATTGATGGGACACGTTTGGTCCGGAACAGCATCCGAAAGAACACCAGCTTTCCAAGCGATAACATCTTTGCACAGTCACAGCGAATTTATACCACTTACAGCTGGTTTTGTTAATGAAATGGATGTTCAAGGTGCCATGAGTTTCGATCTTGCCGGACAAATTCAATTGAGTCTTTGGTCGAGAAATGCTCATTCCTTGGTAGACATGAGTGCCGGTATCGTAATCCAAGGTGGTAGCAAATTGCGTTCAAATTTTGTCCAAAGTATGACAGAATATTCATTGACAATGGAACCGAAATTGGAATTAACAACCGACGTGGATTTTTCTGGTCAAGTCTCCTTATGCATGAGACTCAGTCAACCTGACACATTGATCAAACAACAGATCTATAAGATCGAGAGGATACCAAACAGCAGGCATAGATTACGAAAAACACGAAGAATAAGACTCTTTTCACCTGGCAGATCGTATCTGCTTAACAGAAAGAATAACGAAATGTGTTCTAAAGTGTCTAGCTAAGTAATAATCTATATTTGAAAATTGAAATCGAGACTTTAAAATCGATTATATGCGTTGTCATACAATAGGATATTTATAAATTTACACGAACAACAAAGAGAGACTTAGAATTACTTGTATTTTGTATATGATCGTATGCGCGCGCGCGTAAGTTAGCCCTAATAATTTTTTTTTTTTTTTTTTTTCCTTTCATTACTCGCCAAGGATGCTATTTATAAAAGTGACATGTTTGTAGATAAAGGATTAAAATTTTATTAATAAAAAGGATCTGTAAAGTTATAACATTAAACCTTATAAAATATCTGCAAATGATAATGATGCTTTAATCGAGTATAATATGTAGATTTTAGGGGGAGGGAGATGGGGGGGGGTGAAGGGGATGGGGAAGAAAAAGAAAAAAAAACAAAACAAAAAAAAAAAGAAAATGAAAAAACGACTTATACGATGATCACCGACAACCACATTCCGCTACCACCATATCTTCGTAACCATACTGATACGTTAAAGTACCAGTTGAATCGAGATAGAGCAAACTTGTGGGTGCTAATCTCGTTGGAACGCAACAGGCTCTTCCGACAGGTTTATTACCATTTATACTTTCGGTACGTTGAAGAGCACCGTGTACGAGGGTTTGAACTATGGCGTGTTTCGTCGGACTGAGATGATCACCGAACGGGTAATAACACTTTCCAGCGCATTGATACGCTTCGTATCCCGGCGGTGCCACGACCCAATCGTCATAAGCGATCAAAGCAAAGTCAACATAAAGTGGACGCTTTTTGCAAGAGTTTCTACGCCTTCGTCGAGGACTATCATCCTCCCAACGTATATTTTCCTCGTTATCGTCCTGTTCCAAGGACGTTGACCGACGATACCTCTTCCTTCTCTTTGGTTTCCTATAACTCAACAACAAAATTGGCCCGTCAGCTCTTGGCCTATAAGAGACCCTTCCATGTACATGTAATCTAACGAGATTCCCGTTTCTTTTAGCGACCGCTGATGTTACGTTGAAGGCTCTCCAAGTTTCATCCCTTCTTGACCTTGACATTTTTTCCCGAGTCGTCTTTCTCGAAATCTCGTCTATGCTCCTTACTCTAAATATAGTACCCGCGGTACCAAGCAATTCGGCGGTTTCCAATGTTTCCTGTGAATCAACTAACGGTAGAGAAAACTCAACGATCCTTCCTCCATCGGTTACAGGTGCCGATACGTGAATAGGCTGAAGTGCTCTGACAACGTCATGCTCCGGACGTAAATGGTAAAGTCTAAGCATATATCTTGATACCGTGTCACGATACCTTTTACGATTTTTATCATTCGTTCTTCCAGCCGATGTCGAATTGAAGATATGACGATTGATCGATAAAGCCGTTGTAGGCAAACTAAGATCTAATCTTATAGACGCCGTAGCTCTAACACTAGTAGAACGTGGCCACGTGAGAAATCCAGTTTTCCATACATAACAAATCCCGAGTATTACAATTATTATTAAACTCCATGAACCAGAAGAACACATGGTAAGAGTTAGTTATCCAAAGGGTTGTCCCTAACTAAAGTTCCTTCACTTCTGATCGATGAACTAACACGGCATATGCCGTGTGCCTCTATCACCGAATGCGAGTTTGCACGTGTCCTTCGACGGATGTGTCTGGTACGGATTGAAGAAGGATCGTTCTCCAAATAGCTACCAATAAGAGTGTCTGCCGTTGGTAATTTCTTATCAACCGCAGACCACCACTCGACCGAGCTTACATACAATTTTGTTATACTTCAAATCTACCCTGCCAACTGTTCGAGAGGAAAATCGAATGCAAGAGAACTTGTCCTGGAAAAGAGAGAGAGAGAGAGAGAGAGAGAGAGAGAGAGAGAGAGAGAGAGAGAGAGAGAGAGAGAGAGAGATAGAGAAATAGAGAGTCTACGCCTTTGCGCGACAACACATGCAACGGGGCTATTGTCGTTACCGTTTGGGGGTGCTGGAGGGTCGCTCGCGGCACTGTTCATCGATTCGCTGCAGAGTGACGTCAGGACGCGGCGGGTATATACGCAAGCGAAAATCCGCAACGCAACGCAAACCTGTCAGTCGTCGTCGTCTTCGTCGCTGTTGCTGTCGCTGTCGCTGTCGTCGTCGTAGTCGTAGTCGTAGTCGTCGTCGTCGTCGTCGTCGTCGTCGTCGTCGTCGTCGTCGTCGTCGTCGTCGTCGTCATCGTCATAATTTTCTTTCTCGTTGTATTATCATTAAAGAACTATCAAAATCTGTAAGAAAATCAAATGTGCACGAGGCCATGCCGTGGCCCTGACCAAAGTTGCATTCTGGCCCGAACTGTTTTCGGTGCCATTATTCGGCAAGAATTCAACGAGTTTCTAGATTTCTTACGATATTTTTCGTGAGAAAGAGAGAGAGAGGGAGGGAGGGAGAAAGAGAGAGAAAGACGCACACACAACACACACATACACACACACACAGAGACATACGCGTAGAGATAGAGAAACCCAGAGAGATATCGTTCGTTAGTGCGGACGCGCAGTTTATTTCAACGTGAATACGAGGAAGATTGTTTTTGTTCCATTGAATACGTACGAGTGAGAACAGTACGTTAATCTCTACGTTTCGTCAGTGAGTATAGATTATTTGTTGATACTAAAAGATACGCTCTTTTAAGCAAAATAAGCTGACATATTCTCACGCCTAATAATATCCTGTAAGCGCGTGTTAACACGTGTAGTAAAGTAATCATAAAGCTCGTTAAGTTACTCTTTGTCGTTGAATATTGTGTTCGTGTGTCGTACGTTGATCCTTACTTCTCTATATCGTCTATATCACAGTGCCGTTGTTTAGTTTAACTATCGCAAAACCCTATTAGTAGTATTTTATAGACATGGGGTTCGTCCTTTGTTATGCGCACGTAATATTGCGTCGATACCGGACGAAGGAATAAGCTATGAACAATCGTTGTCATCCGATACGTATGTTTGTTTATCATATCATCTTTATTGATCGACGTTCTTTATTATTGTCTATAAACTTGAACGACCTTGAGGATGAAAAAAAGAAAAAAAAAGTGATAATGGCACGTATAAAGAATTATCGTTGTTTTGAATTATGAAAAAAAAAGGCTGGTCTCTACTTTCTTTTTTTTTTTTTTCTTTTTTCAAATCTCGATACTGCCGATCTAATTAGTTTCAAGTATTCACCTAACCCTTGCACAATTTTTAAGTAAATTTCTTTTTTTCTTTTTTTTTTTTTCAGTATATAATTGCAATTGATGCTGGACAATCAAAAAAAGAAAAAAATAATAATACTAATCAATAAAGTTCTCTCTTTAGTTCAAATGATTTTAAATCAAGTGTTACAGTCAAACTTCGAGGATTACATTCCGTATCTGAGCGGTGCCGGAGCTCTCGTAATCACTGGTGTAGCAGCATATTATGCTACAAGACCTAAACCGGAAAAACCATTGTGGCCACTCGACGCTCAAAGTATTTTACTTCCGGTAAGAAAAATATAACAAATTATTGTAGACTAAAGTATACGATATGTAAATAGTTTTTTTTTTTTTTTTTTTTTTTTTGATTACATGTAAATAGATCTTTTACGTGTTTGTACATTCCTAATTTATTGTACATATAGATTTTTCTTTAGATCCAATACCATTCTATCCATCTTTTTTTTTCTCCCTTTTTCTTTATTTTTTCTTTCTTTTGTCTTTTTTTTTTTTCTTTTCTTCTCTTTCCTTATTACTTCAAAAGAGACGATCACAGATACATATATAATATTTATCTCGTTTCTTCAGTAATTCATCGTATATTTCTTCTCATGACTACTATACCTTGACAAACGACTAAAAGATGTTCGGCGAATGTCCAATGTCCAATGTCTAATAAATCAACTGGGTGTCTTATCGCCTTAACAGTAAAATGAGATAATAGAGCGACGGTTAAATTACTTTATTCACTGGATAAATGTATACAACATACGTATATAGAGATGATCCTTGATGATGGTACAGATTTTATTTTTCTTCTTAAAAATGCACAATTTTTACATATTAAATAATAATTTCAATTCACGAAGATATAGATGCACCGTGTCGCTGAGTCGTTCGTCGGAGCAATCGATGTTTTTATCAATCTTATCTTGAACCAAAACGTATTGTTTTCTTTCTCATTCTCTCATCCTCTTTCTCGAGATAAAAGAAAAGTTTGCGATCAAATTGTTACATCAGAAGAATATCATACGTAATACTTAAATAGTATCTCGTAGATATAGATATCAATCTTCAATGAAATAATAATGATTGATTGATTAATTCATAGGCGGGAAGGAAAATAAAGAAAGAAGAAAACGAAGGTGATGATACTGATGAAGATGATGATGATGATGATGATGATAATGATGATAAAAAAGAAGAAGATGAAAATCAAGAATGGACAATATAGCATCAACCGATCGGTACTTCTGATCGAGACGATGATCCAAGTCCGGTGTTTTGTCGAGAATGACTCTCTCTCTCTCTCTCTCTCTCTCTCTTTCTATCTATGTCTTTCTGTCTGTCTCTTTCTCTCTCCCTTTCTACATCAACGAGACACTATATTTAAATATAGTCGAGAGTAGTTTGCGGATAGAGAATAGGCCGTGCGCGCTTCGTGGCACGAAGTATGAGAGAGTCAAAACGTTGAAAACTAGAGTACTCTACTCGTCTTAGTTAGCGAGTTAAGTCGGTAGAAGTTCGGTAGCATCACCTCGTGACAAGCTTCTTTAATGCCAAAATTTGGTCTCTCGAAAAAGCAAGTGGAGGAGAATCAGTAACCGCGGGCATATCGGCCCGTACGTCTCGTCTCAATCCGACGACTCGTTTGGCTCATTCCTATCGAATCTCAACGATCAAACGAATTACTGACTCGTTTGCTTATTATTTAAACTTTTATATCTCAAACTTCTTTATATTTTTTTTTTTTTTTTTTTTTTTTTTTTTTTTTTTTTTTTTCCCCAAAATGTATTTCCTTTGAAAGGTTTGCTTAAGATATTGTAATAAGGGATAAGAAAGAACGACGTCGTATCGCGTATCACGGCGTGCGTAAATACGCGTCCGTACACGCATTGCCCAATTAAATATCCGTCCGTGCGCGGTACGAAAAATTATGCCATCCTCGGGCTGGTTTTTTCACGAGCCGATCCGCGCGCCGATCGACCTCAACGAGCAATCTGATACCTTCAAGGTGTAGTGTCTCTTCTCGTTACAGCGTTTACATATATATATATATATCATCTTCTTCTTTTTTTCTTCCCTTTTCTTCTTCTTATATGCACATACACACACACACACACACACACACACGCGCGCGCGTGCGCGCGCGCGCATATATATATGTGTATGTATGTATATTTGTATGTATCACTTTGGCATCTTACTCTGTCTCATTTGAGTGTTAATACAAGATCGCTTTAAATCGGATTTTCTTGAAATAATTCAATTACAAGAGATATTTGGTGAAAGTCGAAAAGAAATCAAATCGTTCGATTTTCCATTATAAAATTTCTTTTATATTCACGAAATCGATAATGTTCTTCTTCACTAGCTGTGCGGTGCTAACCACGCACGGTTGCTAAATTTAGTGTTGCACTTGCCATTTCATTATATAACAAAAACCGGAACACCCAGGGGTTTTGAGAATACTGTCAAGAGAATTCTCTTGGACGTTTTACAGGGTGCCGATTTGATAAGAGTCTCGCGATTCTACAAGGACAGCAAGGAGGGCAAGTTCATAAGTTATATTCACGAGGACACCAAGACGCTTTACGAAGGCTTTCGCAGAGGTGCCAAAGAGTCCAGTAAGTTAACAGGATAATGTCAGCGATTAAATTAAATGAGACGCCTCGATTGTTTATTTAAATCTATAAACAACTTTGTGCCGTCGATACCGTTCGTGAGGAAGATCTCTTCGAGTGTTATTAAAATGATCGATCTCTCTCCTCTCTCTCTTTCTCTCTCTCTCTCTCTCTCTCTCTCTCTCTCTCTTTCTCGTGTCCCACGCGGTTGTGAATGTCGTTTGGCAACGACGGTCGCGCATTAAATCTTGTAAACAAGCGCGAAATGATTCGGATCTTAGTGGCCTTTAACTGCAATACTTTCTATCTTTAATGCAATTCTCTTGTCTCTTATCGTGTCACAGCCTTTACTTTTTAGTCATATCTTGGAAATAATTTGATGACCTTTACGAGAAGGTTGTCAGTCATCTATTTCCAATCGTTTTTATTTTTACATTGAACAAAATTTAGAAAGATAAATAGTGCGTGTGTGTAAAAGAGAAAAAGAGAAAGAAAAAGAGAGACAGAGAGAGAGAGAGAGAAAGAGATAGAGAGGGAGATTCACGCCCACCAGCAAGATATATTGACCACCTGTCGTTCCGAAAACAACATTACATTTTAGTGTCGTCGTAACATGGCCTAGCCGATGATGAAAATCTTATTATTGGCTTTTTTCCTCAACGTATGATTCCCATTGGTAACAAAGATCGTAATTGTACGTACACGCCTTTAATGAAACCGTACACTCAAGTTCTTGCCAGAACAGATGTTTGTCAGGCAATGCGTCGCGTGACAATTTAAATTCTTGCGTTCCCACAAAGTCTAGCCTCGAACATTTCTCGGGACCTGGCAATTATTCTCTCTTTCTCTCTCTCTCTCTCTCTCTCTCTCTCTTTCTTTCTTATTAACTCTATCATCTATGAATCTACGAGTAAGAAGTAATCTTGGCAACCCTTTGTAATGCGCAGACAACGGTCCGTGTCTTGGCTGGCGAGATGGACCTAACAAACCTTACCAATGGATTCACTACAACGAGACTTTACTCAGGGCAAAGAACTTTGGTTCCGGTCTCGTATCCTTGGGATTGGTCCCTGGTCAGCACACATTGGTGGGCTTATACAGTCAAAATTGTCCTGAGTGGATCCTGACGGAACAAGCATGTTACACGTATTCATTGGTCATTGTACCGCTTTACGACACATTAGGACCAGACGCGTGTGCATACATTATCAACCAGGCTGATATCAGTATAGTAGTTTGCGAAGATGATAAGAAATCTAATTTACTTCTCGACAAAGCTCCTAGGTATTTATCAGAATACATAATATATCGTTTTATTATTGCACGAATTATGTATGGCAACTTTTTTGTTTTGTTCTCTTGATCCCGCTATTTTTTTTTTCTTTTTTTCTTTTTTTTTTTTGGTACCCCACTATCGTCCCTTCACAAATTTCTTTCTAACAAAGATCGAATTATATTTGAACAGGTGTTTAAGGAAGTTAATCGTCATTAAAGAAACGAGACCGGCGACGAATCAGAGAGCGAAGAATCGCGGGATTGAACTTTTAAAGTTTGAGGATATCGAACGACTTGGTGCACAGAAGAATCAACCTGAAGTACCACCGAGGGTTACGGATCTTTGTACGATTTGTTATACTTCCGGGACGACGGGCAACCCAAAAGGAGTTATGTTGACGCATCAAAATGTAATGGCAGGCGTATGCGCGGTCCTATTGCAATTGGGTGATCACACACCGACCTGCAAAGATACCATGATTAGCTTTTTACCCCTTGCACATATGTTGGAACGTTGTTGCGAGAATGGTTTATATATGGTTGGAGGATCAGTCGGTTTCTACAGCGGTGATATCAAGAGGTTATCGGACGATATGAAAGCATTAAAACCCACCGTAATGCCGGCTGTACCCAGGCTGTTAAATCGCATGTACGACAAAGTGAGTAGTTGAAGTGAAATTTGTTCTTTTCTTTTCTTTTGTTTTTTGTTTCTTTTTTTTTTTACCTTCTTCTTCTACTTCTGCTTTCTTTCCTTTCCACCCCTTCTGCATCATTTTTTTTTTTTTTTTTTTTTTTTTTTTTTTATTTATTCATCAATATATCGGACTAGCTATCCATGATCCTTGGCAGTTAGCATCAGGAACGACGTAACGAGGAACGACGTAATGAAGAACAACGTAACCTCGTTCCCAAAAAGAGATACCACAAGAATATCTTTAAGACAATATTAAAAATGGATCATTACCGTAGGACGGATACGATTTGTATCATTCTTCCGTCATTTTTCAGTTGGTACTGCGCAATATCTTTCAACGTGCCAATGGCAGTTGCAGGGCGTAAAATGTTCGCTCGGCACACACAGGCACGACAGGTGGAAAGAAAATTACGGCATGTCATCCGAGTAACCTTGGAAGCTAGCTTTCATTGAATGGAATTCGTTTATGATAAACCACGAGTTTTGTACGTCTAGTCTCACGCATTAAATATGTATATATATATATATATATATATATATATATATATATATATATATCAAGGGGTTCATAATAAAACATGAAAACGTATTATTGCATAACGTTGATACGCGATGATTATTTCCGGTAAATTCGAAGGCCGACACATATCGTCAATTTAGAATAATCCTCTTTACTTTACAAATATTTCAGAAGTCAGTTCTCCGAGTTAATATTTAGATTCTACATGAGATTTTACGTGGGAGAGTTTATATATTCCTTGATTATAAAGATAGTGAATAGAATAATGTTACGTTACAAATTTCCTCTTCTCGTTTTTATATGAAAAGAATTTATACGACTACTTTATCGTCCACGATATATCTATGTATATTTAACTTCACTTATCATTTTCTATTCCTCGTTGTGTTATTTTCGTTTAGAATAAATAAACATTAGATATAACTTATTAATCATATCATAATACTGATAAATATATATTTTCGATCAAAAGGAAAAATTATAAATATCGAAGAAAGTTGATCTTTGAACAAACAATAAACAACGTGACTTGAACACGAGGTACGAAAAGAGAGGAAATTGAACTTGGCTACGTTTTTGTACGATCTTCGTGAGAGACATCGTAAGAGATCCAAAAATCTACATACACATACACACACACACATATACATAGGTGCACGCATATGCATTATTAACCACTCAATCGAGAGTTTTCTAACAGTAAATACAAACAAATCTATTAGCTTTAGATCTACATTACGAAGGTTGACAAAAAATGACGGCATATCCGCTTTGTTGGATTCGTAATCGATAATCGGTAGACGCTTCGAAGTCTAGGCCTTCAGGATGACAGCTTCACGTACTTAAGCCATTTAGCAGTCGAATCGATATTGACGTAGAAACGAACAACAGACGTGCCGGTCTCGTCGTTTGCCAAAGAACATACATACATGCATACATAGAAACATAGATAGATATATAGATATGTATAACTTAGAAAGAGTCGGAAGATATACCTCGTGCTTCTTTAAATATAGAATATTCTGACTGATGTACGACAGTTTTACGTTTTAACGTTATATTATTTTTCATCAGGTACAATCGGAACTTCAGAGTTCGTTCTTCAAGAGAATGATATTTAACATTGGGATGCGCTCGAAGGAAAGGGAGATCAAGAAGAGTATAGTGAGGAACAATGGCGTATGGGATAGGCTGGTATTCAAGAAGATTCAAGAGTCTATGGGTGGTAGATTGAGACTTATGTTAGTGGGTTCCGCGCCATTGGCTGGTAATGTCCTCACTTTTACAAGGTGCGCCCTTGGCTGTCTCGTCGTCGAGGGATATGGTCAAACTGAATGTTGCGCACCGATCACTCTCACTATACAGGTTCGAAATACACGTCGATGATCCACCCCCGCCCTCTTCTCCTGCTTTTCCCTCTCTCCCTACGAAGAGTGGGCCCGCTAGGGGGCGGAAAGAAAAAAGAAGGAAAAAAAAAACAGCAAAAATAAGAACCAACCTGTTCTTACGTAATTACGAAAAGAACACGCTAGCTAGTGGGGGGTGGAGAGGGGAGGGATGCGTTATATTTCCTTGATGTAACAAAAGAAACCGCGTTCGTCTCTTCCCGTTCGGTTCTTCCCTGTTATTTTCAGCAGTTACTGAATCTTTCTTTTTTAACGATTCAACGGTAATTTATTAAAATTAAAATAATGAACCACACTTCTTTCGTTGCAAGGAAAACCATTAAATTTTGTTCGGACGTTTCGGACTAATTCTTCTTCTTCTTCTTCTTTTTGTTTTCTCTTTGTGTTTTTTTTTCTCTTCTTCTGTCGTCGATTTTTTATTTTTCTTTTTTTTGTTTCTCTTTTATTGGCAAAGTCGTTCTTTAAGTTTTTAACAAGTTTTTAAAAATCTCGCTTCTACTTCTCTTTTTTTTTCTTTTTTGTGTGTTTCTTCTTCTCTATCGTAGAATCGTAGAATTGTTTTTTTTTTTCTTTTTTATTATTTTTTTCTCATTTTTCTTCTTCATCCTTCTATTTTATTTCTTTTTCCTTTTTATTAGCAAGGTCGTTCTTTAGATTTTAACATGTTTTGAAAATATCTCTTTGGAATTCGTGATTCTTTCTCTCTCTCTCTCTCTCTCTCTCTCTCTCTCTCTCTCTCTCTCTCTCTCTCTCTCTCTCTCTCTCTCTCTCTCTCTCTCTCTATCTCCCTCTTTCTCTCATTCTCTCTTACCAACACTGTCAATCTATCCCCTTGAAACATATTTCATTATTGAGATTAGAGATATTCGGCTGAAGTAATTTCAACGAGGCGTGTTTTAATTTTGAAGTAGGCGCTTATGACTCAAACGAGACGGTCAATAAACGCGCCGCAAATAAACCTCTCGTGCACACGTCAACTTTAATACTTGCCACGGGTACGCTCTTTAATCACATTTAAAAAAGGAAAAAAGAAAAGAAGAAAAAAAGAAAAAGAAAAAACAAAGAAAGGAAATATATGAAGCACGCGGAAGTAGATATCGCACAAGGATGGTGAACACGATTTTTTTTTGTATGCTTCTCGTCATTTATTTATTTTTTTTTTTTTTGAATTATTATTATTATCAATCTTTTCTTTTTCTCAATGCATGCAAATAATTTTCTAAATGTATCACCGTATTCGTATATATTATATGTATATAAATATATAATTATATATATATATACATATATAAATAAATTCACGCTTTTTCTCTTTTCTCTCTCTCTCTCTCTCTCTCTCTCTCTCTTTATGTATGTATATACATATTACTCATATAGAAAGAAGAAAAATTTGTTTAATCGACAGAACGTCGTCAGACCGTCTCTTCGCAACAACATGACCAGACTATTCGAATAGAGAGAGCTGACAAATAATCAAGTGACATACACGCGAGCACTATTTTTGGCAAACCTTTGAGGATCAATATAGTAGTCGGACAGCTGTATCAGCCGGTAATACAACGCTGTTAAAGTACCTTGTGCGGATTCATTGGATGAAAATGTAGTGATGCATACGTTATAGCAAACGTAAATACGTTAATAACGATTTCTTTCTCTCTCTCTCTCTCTCTCTCTCCTTCTCACCCCCTCTCTCTCTCTCTCTCTCTCTCTCTCTCTCTCTCTCTCTCTCTCTCTCTCTCTCTCCCTCCTTCCCTCTCTTTCTCTGTTTCTTTTGCTTTTATCGCATGAACAATTGTAAATGTTTTAAATGTCACCGCATTCAATCGAAATCGCGATTAATTTTATATAAATCTGAAAATAATCTTTTATATATATATATATATATATATATATATATATATATATATATATATATAGACGCATAGATAGTATAAACGGATGATGATATACGGGTACATTGGTTATCGATAATTAAATTTTGTTTAACATTTAATAATCGACAATTAATAAATAATTAATGAAATATTTATTTTTCAATATCTAAGGGTGATCATGTACCAGAACACGTGGGACCACCAGTAGCTTGTTGCTGCATTAAACTAGTAGACGTACCAGAAATGGAATATTATGCTATCAACAATCAAGGCGAGGTGTGCGTCAAGGGTACTAACGTATTTGTAGGATATTTCAAGGATCCAGAAAAAACGGCTGAGGTAGTCGATGAACTCGGATGGCATCACACGGGAGACGTTGGCATGTGGTTACCCGTAAGGATTCAAATTTCAAGTAATCCAAATCGCGAAATATAATATTACATCTGTCTATCTTTATTATATCCGATTGTTATCCTCGTTTCCTTCTTTCTTTCTTTTTTTCATTTTGTTTTACTTTTCTTTTTGTTTTTTTTTTTTTTTTTTTTTTTTTTTTTTTTCCAGAACGGCACGTTAAAAATAATCGATCGGAAGAAACATATTTTTAAATTGTCCCAAGGGGAATATATAGTTCCTGAAAAAATCGAAAATGCCTATTTACGTAGCCAATATGTGCATCAAGTATTCGTCCATGGGGAATCTTTAAAATCTTGCGTCGTAGGGATAGTTGTACCGGACGTAGACGTAATTAAATGTTGGGCCGTGGAAAACGGTATACCAGGTACATTAAGCGTTCTTTGCGCGAATCCAGAGGTCAAGAGGTTGATCTTATGCGATATGCACATGTGGGGAAAAGAAAATGGTTTGAAGTCTTTCGAACAGGTGAGTCATTGAAATAATACAACTATCAAGATATTTGCATGCAAGTTTTTTCACGTGTATATATGTATATATATATGTATATTTATATATAACAAAATATTTGTTCACGATAACACTTATTGTGTTTTCTTTAGAATTTAAAAAAAAAAAGGAAGAAATAGCAAAATGACTCATATTTTTCTTTTTTTTTTTTTTTTTTTTTTTTTTTTTTTTTTTGAAAATAGGTCAAAGATATTTACTTACATCCGGATCCATTTTCCGTACAAAATGGTCTTCTCACGCCGACGTTGAAAACAAAAAGGCCTCAATTAAAAGCATACTTCAAGCCCCAAATAGAAGATCTTTATCAACAATTTAACTGATCGGATTGAATGCCAGTGTCTTCGTCGAACGAACAATTCAAACGTTTCTCCAATAAATTCAGATCTACCGTCTCAAATATTCCTTAAAGTCTTAATACTTTTATTATGAATCATTTTCACAGATATATAGAGCATCGCAGAAGAAGCACCATCTAAGTTATTGAGGTACTTGATAATATTATATCTCTAATAAAATGTGTTATATTATTAGGCGCGCCTAGTACTTCTCTCTCTCTCTCTCTCTCTCTCTCTCTATCTATCTATTTATCTCTCTCTCTCTCTCTCTCTCTCTCTCTCTCTCTCTCTCTCTCTCTCTCTATTTAATAGTGTTTTCTTTTGTCAAGTTTGTTTAATGAATGCTAACAATGTTATATGATACGTCATTGCTTTATATTTATATCGTCATTTTCTCATCAAAAGTATATTTTATTTTAAAAGTTAAAATTTCATATATATATATATATATATATATATATATATATATATATATATATATATATTTAGAAGAAAACACAGAAGAATCAAATGCATTATTATTGTAGATTAGAATGAAAAATTAATGATTATTTATGATTTTTGATTAGCTCATTGATATATGATAAAGTTGAACGATTTCTAAAATACGCAATAAATAAAATAGAGAGTGAAAGTTAATTAACTTATATACAGTAATCATTATATTCACAGTGTTATACAAAAATTTCAATGAATTAGTTTGCCAATCACGTTGCTATAACATGATAGAGCTGATCATAGATTAAAAAAAAAAAAAAAAAAAAAAAAAAGAAAAGAAAAGAAAAGAAAAAAAAGAGAGAAAAAACTTTCCTCCCCTCCATCCCCATTTTATTTCACGATAACAACGTGCCAGAAGTGCCTATCATGAACTGTTATTATTAATTTTGGAAATGCGCTCAATCAGAAGATATTGTTGGAACTTTTTTGTTACATTCATAAATATAAGAAATTCTGAGATATATAATTTACTATCGATACAATATCAAATAACAATTGCGCGCAGAATATTATAAGCAATGTGAAAAAAAAAAAAAAAAAGAAAAAAGAATGGAATTACATTAAGACGACATTCCGCGTACGCGCGTGTAATTTTTATAATTTAATAATTATCTATTAACAATTGTGTTGCATTTGGTAAAAATAATATCGCAAATTTACTAATTATTATAAATATGCCTTACAATCGATCCGTTGAACACAAAGCTCTATATTTGCTTTTTGTTTTGTTTCTTTGTTCTCTTTTTTCTTTCTTTTTTCCTTGTTTTCTTAACTCTTAGACTTAAAACTATAATACACCACAAAACACATGACTATTATTAATGCTAAGGCTACTACTGCTAAAATTAATCTTTGTTGAAGACTTCGCATAATCATCCCTGATAATAAGCGAGATCCACGTCCTAGTTCTGCATCTGTGTCTCGTAACTAAAAATAGTAGATACAATTTACAATGAAAATCATTGATTCATATTTTTTTTTTTTTTTTTTTTTTTTTTTTTTTTTTTTTTTTTTTTTTTTTTATAAAGAAAATGAACCATTGACTATATAAACACTACAATGTTTTTAGAAATCAATATATATATGTATATATAATATAACTAACCCTTCCTCGACCTCTCTGTATCGTTTCTCTTTGATCATGTAAATCTTTTAAAACTTGCGAACCAATTTCCTCAGTCTCTAATACCATGCGATAACCATTCTGCAATGTTCTTCCAGTTCTATCTATTTTGTCAGAAGCATCTAATAATCTTTTCTTTTGATCTTCTGTTACACTGCTCTCCCATGACTCTTCCGCACCTATATCAATAACATCCTCTTTTGGTCTTTTAGCTGATTGAAATTCTTGCGTTAATCGCTTTAATTCTGCCCTATGACTTTCCACACGACCACGTAAACGGTCACGGGCACTTCCACTCATCCCACGAACTTCCAATTCCATTTGTTCAAGCTAAATAGATTAAGTGAAGTAAAATGAATTATCATGGCTCAGATATTATTAACATAATATGACAATATAATGATAACAATGCATTCACATTTTTGTGATATAAATAATATTTTAAATAATATATATATATATATATATATATATATATATATATATATATATATATATATATATATATATATATATATATATATATATGTATATATATATATAAACATATAATTGTCATAAAAACAAATTGTCTTAAATCAATATATTTATTTTAATGTAATAAATAATCATTTGAATTGGTATATCAAAAGAATTATATTGATATTTTTAAGGGCATAAAATATATGCTATATCACACACATAGCTAATAAGAGACAAAGATATAAATTCATAAGATAAGATATAATATCTAAGGAATACAAAAGATAAGGATTCATCTTCCAATTTTTAGGTTATTTTTGCTAAAGCTTTTTTTTTCTTTTTTTAATTATGCTCTCATTGTGTGGATATAGAATTGATTGGTTAAGATATTATAGAGAGAAAGATATACATTCATAAAATAAGATATAATTTCTAAGGAATACAAAAGATAAGAATTCATCTTCCAATTTTTAGGTTATTTTTGCTAAAGCTTTTTTTTTCTGTTTTTTTTTTCTTTTTTTTTTTTAATTATGCTCTCGTGTGTGGATATATAATTGATTGGTTAGGATATTAAATCAATTACTTTTCAATTAATATTAACACATTATGTTTATATATGTAACGAAAAATGAAAGAAAAAAAGAAAATGCAATGATTTCTTTCTTACCAATTCTTGTGCTTCTTCGATTTCCCGATCAACATCTTGAATAAATGCTCTTTTCTCACCTGTGTGTTACGTCACATGTGTAGATATCGATTATTGTTATTTAATAATGTCAACGGATAAAAATAAGTATACGGTGTAAATTTTTCAAAAAACGTAAATACCCGTTGTTACTTTACATACAAAATATACTTACTACCGCTTTGAACTCTTATTCTTCCAATTTTCGCAGTGATGTCAGCTGTCAAAACAGCGTATTGTTGTTCGTAGTTGTCAATGAGCGACGCCATCTTCGAATATGTTTTCGCACATAGACTTACGAAATATTAATAGATAAAGAAACGAATCGCAAACTTTCTTCCTTTAACGTATGAAAATTAATAATAAATTTTGTTAATACAAGATTACTTTGTAAAATAAAAATAGAATCATTATTAATTCAATACATATGCATAAATATAAGCAATATGTTAAATTAATTCCAATGAAAAATATTCGTTGAATTTTCTTGATTATTAAATTTTATATAAATAACAATGAGACACGAGAGGAAAATATTAATTTCAATTAATTATCAAACAATACGATTTATAAATTAAAAAATTTGAAGTTAAAAGCAATGAGATATCATGATTTCCTATAAGAATGAATTTGATTGGTTGAAAGAAGCGACTGCCATATTGGACTTATATGTTAGATAAGAAGATAAAAAAAAGTGATATACGATTTCATAAACTCGCTTTCGATCTAACATGCTACCATCTCCCGGGTGACACGTCCTCAAATTTTATACAGTACATAATTTATAATCATATATACACACTCACACATATATATATATATATATGTACATATAAGCTTAGAAAATTTTTATCACAAATAACAAACGAAATAATGAAAAGGTGTTAATCGAACGATAATATTTATAAAATATATAGAAAGACATTTTCTTTGAGGAAATATCATATGAAAAATTGAAAGTGCCAAAGTAATAATGTTTGAATTAGATTTGTAATATATGTATGTAGCCACGCGATTGACACGTCACTTGTAACGAACCAATAATATTCAATTCTTCCGATCCGGTTTTTAAATGTTGTTCCAATCGTTTCTTTTTTAATTCATATAACTTTAGTTGTTCTGTCCGGACATTATTAAACAGTCAAAATGAAGATGGCCGCCGAGGTGAGGTGGCTCTTAATATATCTCGCAATTCCAACATTTACTCTTGTTTCTGCCGATATTCCTCATCGAAAATTTGAGTATAAATATTCTTTTAAGCCACCGTATCTCGCACAAAAGGATAGATCCGTACCTTTCTGGGAATATGGAGGAAGTGAGTATAACCATTAACCTAACCAAGTTATTTCATTAGATGAACCGTATGTTATTGACACTATGTCGGCTTCTTTATTATTTACACGAATTATATTATTATATTAATTTTTGCTATTCGATTAAACGTTCTTATAAATTTTAATATTTGAAATGTGTTTTAGCACAACGGATTTATATGGAAAATTTTCAAATAATATATTTTTTAAATTTACTGTACTATCAATAACATTTTGAGGCGATACGTAAAATATTTGTAATTAATGTCTATATACATTGTCGCTATAATATATGTACATGTTTTTTTTCTTTTTTTTTTATATCATTTTTATGAATAAAATATACTATATAATAAATTATTACAGATGCCATTGCTAGTGCCGAAAACGTTAGAGTAGCACCATCATTAAGAAGTCAAAAGGGTATTTATCTAATTCTATTTATTCTAAGAATTAGATTCTCTTGTATAATCAAGTAATTTATTATAAATTTTTAATTGTGTTCAGGTGCAATATGGATGAAACAACCAATTAATTTTGATTGGTGGGAAGTTGACTTGATGTTCAGAATCACTGGTCGTGGTAGAATAGGTGCGGATGGTTTAGCATTTTGGTATACTAGTACCAAGGGTGCCTACAATGGCACTGTTTTTGGTAGTTCTGACCAATGGAATGGCCTTGGAGTTTTCTTTGACTCCTTTGATAACGACAATAAACACAATAATCCATATATTATGGCTGTGCAAAATGATGGCACAAAAATTTTTGATCATGCCAAGTAAGTTAGACTGTTTTGTATTTCTTTTTTTTTTTTTTTCAATAATCAATTAAAAAAAAAAATATATATATATATACATACAAATTTATACTGTTTTTTATTTTAATCAAATTACATTTTCCAACAAAAGCGATGGTACAACACAATTACTGGCAGGTTGTTTAAGAGACTTTCGTAACAAACCTTTTGCAACACGTGCAAGAATAGAATATTACCAGAATGTATTAACGGTTAGTAATAATTAATATTAAATTATGAAAATAACTTTAATGTGATGTTTTTATTAGATTTATAATTTTTTTATTATGCTTAATTTAACTACATATAATTTTATTTCTCGTTCAGTTATTATTTCATAGCGGTATGACAAATAATGATCAAGATTATGAGACTTGTTTCCGGGTGGAAAATGTAATTTTACCAAAGTCTGGATATTTTGGTGTATCAGCAGCTACAGGTATGTTATTGCTATTGTCTTTAATTAAATTTTAAAAGTTTATATTTACTAATATATATATATATATATTTTTTTTTATTTATTTAAAGGTGGTTTGGCTGATGATCATGATGTAATACATTTCTTAACAACATCATTACATCCACCTGGTCAATTACCTATAGATGGTTACAAAGTTTCTGTGGAAGATCAGGTTAAATTAAGTCAAGAATATCAAGATTATCAAAAGAAATTGGAACAACAAAAAGAAGAATATCACAGGTATTTTTATAAATTTACACTTTAGAAATATCTTTTGATTGTTGCAATTGTATAATCATTTTATAAATATAAACAAATTTAATGATTTAATGAGAAATAAATTTAATTATCATTAAAAAATGTATTCTTTTTTTCAGAGAACATCCAGATCAACGTAGAGAGAAGGATGAATTTGAAGAATATTTTGAAACAGATAATCAGAGAGAATTGAGACAGATATTTTCTGGACAAAGTCAAATGTTCAATGCATTAAGAGAACTTAGCAGAAAGTTAGATGAAATTGTTGGAAGACAAGAAAGAACAATTAGTTTGGTTTCTCAAGTTCAAGTGGGTGGTAAGTTTCAATTGAATATTATATGTTTTATTTGTTCTAATATATTCCAATAGATATGATAATATAATTATTTATACAGGAATAGGAGGACAAGGACAGCCAATTCAGTTAATAGATACTATTCGTCGGCAAGAAGTCGATGCTGTTCTTAAAAATCTAAATATTTTAATTAGCACACTTCAAGAAATTAGATCTTTTATAGGCGATGTTAATTCTAAAACAGATAACATTTTAAATAATCAGGCCCGCAATCCAACGGCTCAAGTAATTATTTATATATTTATACATTTTTATATATATATATATATGCACACACACACTCACATATACGTGTAAAATTATTTATAGGTACAATCGATGGGCTATGACTATCAAGCAATAATATCCGAAATGCGAGATAGACTTAATGTATTAATGAGAGATATTGCACAAACTAATACAAAATTGGCAGATTGTCCAACAACAAATTGTTTAACAACAATGATGTTCCTTTTGTTTGTGGCTATACAAATGATAATATTATTAGCATATAGTTTATATCGGTATATCCATATAAAATATTTCTTAATATCATTATAATAATTACTGCGTGATTATTAATGAAGAAAAAATGATTGGGGAAAAAAAAAAGAAAAAAGATATTAATACTTTTTTGTTTGTTTTACTTTACAGGGATAACAAAGAAGCACAAGCTAAAAAGTTTTATTAGTGAAGAACAAGTAATAGTGAATATGTGGCGAGGGATATGTAAAAGTGTATTGGGTTGGTGTTAGTATTCCTCACTGTTCGTATTTCACCAACTATGGTTTTACTTAACATCTGTATAATAAATGCATCTTCTCATTGATCAGATTGATCATATAATCATTAACGTCAAGTGGACAAATACAAAATTATTGTCCAATATGGGTATTCAGAGCTTGATTTCCTTTGAGAATTCACACACAGTTTTATATATATATATATGTATGTATGTATGTATGTATGTGTATATATATATGTATATGTATATATATATATATATATATATATATATATATATATATATATATATACATATATGTTTATTTTAAGATCTTTCTTTGTCAAAATTATATATTCCGTTAAAATCAAATCAATATGAAATACACATTGTAGATTAGCCGGTCAATGATTTTCAAGACAATTGTTGTTTATAATATATATTTTTTTACTGTTTATCGTTAAAAAAGAAAAAAAAAAGGCGTTTCGCGCTATGCGCACATATTTTTAAAACGATTTCTTTATTTCGATTGTTTCTTTTTTTTTTCTTTTTTTTTTTTTTTTTTAATTTTATATTTTTTTTTTTTTCGTAATTTTTTTCTGTTTTGTTCTTCTTTTTTTAACTTTTTAAAATTTTTTGAAATATTTTTTTCCTTCCTAGATTTATTTCCTTAATAATGGAGTAGTTTATTCCAAGACATCTTTATACGACATTTTGTACCACTTTTACATGACAGCTTCAATGAAAAAAAAACACCAGGATAATATTATATTAGTTAAATAAATGAAATATATATATATATATATATATGTATATATATTTCATAATTCTTTGAACTCTTTTAAGTTCACAATTGCATTTATTATTAATCTAATAATTCGTTTAATACAAACAAAAGACTTGTTTCAGCAAAAGATGCAATTTTACAAACTTTTTAATCTGCTGTTACGAGTTTTTTTTTTTTTTTTTTTCTGTTATATATATATATATATATTACACTTGCATTTTGGTTAACACATTTAGAACCGTTGACAGGCATTTGCTATATTTTCAATTCTAATATATGAAATGTATAAAAAAGAAAAAAAAAAGAAAAAAAAATCAAGAAAACAAAACTAGATAGGTACGGGGTAGACAAACAATATAAATGATGATCATTGTAGATGAAGTATTGAGAGATATTATGAAATTCAATATATATCCATAATTCTCATTGCATTTGTAAAAGTTTATGGAAGATTATAAATGTATAAGGAATTATATCTGATAATAAAATTTAAGAAAAAATTACTGTCGATTTAATCTCTTTTTTTCTTTTTTTTGCTTTTGTGTGTAATAATTTTTTTGGACTTTTTTTTTTTCTTTTTTTAATCTTACATACCACGAGCATTTATATTTTATCGAACGAAAGTTAAAAAAAAAAAAAAAAAATAAAAAACTAAAAAAAAAAACCAACAACGCAAGGAATACGAAGGGATTTTTATATGTATCACGTCGTATGTTATATAAAATTGTTTTACAAAGTAAATATTTTGTTGTACGTTATGTAATAGAATTTTATTAAAAAATATAAATATGTATTATTAGATATATTCCTAAAGTTAAATATTATTTTTAGTTAAATATCTCTTTTTTTTTTTTCTTTTTTTTTTCTTGTTTTTCAGCGAGAGTTGAACTATGGTACAATTTTTTTTTATAATAAAAAAAAAATTATCTATCACATTAGAGCAGTTTTTAATTCAATGTATGTGTATTAATATACAAACATAAACACACACACACGCACATGGTAGCATACTTTCGAAAATATTTAATCATGTTATTTCTTTGTGTGTGTGTGTGTGTGTCTGTGTATATATGTGTGTGTGTGTATGTGTGTGTATATATATATAACGTAATTTATTCTTTACAAAATAATTATAATCTTTATCGTTAAATTAAATTGTTAAATTATTTGATCTGAATAAAGTTCAGAAAAATTTTTATGAATTATATATATATTTTTTTTTATTTTGTTTAACGTGTATTATCGAATAAATAGATATAATATTTTTTCGTCATTTTTCATATCGTTCTAAATCTTTACTTATCGATAATGGCAGAAAGATTATATAATTCTCTAATTCTCTTATTATATTATTAAAATTTCACGAAAATATTCATTACTAATAACTAAATATTATATCCATAATATTTATTTTGGATGAAATAATTGATAATACATACAATTTTGTTAATATCTTATATTAAGGATAAATAAAAAATATTACAGCCGATTTATTATAGTTAGATGATTATATTAAAAATTATTTAAGTCGATAATATTTTTCGATAATAATAAATATTGTAACATTTCGTTTTGAATGAATGAATGAATGAATTAATTAATTAATCATTTTTCTGTAGATAATATCGAGTATGGAAAAAGGAAGTAAAGTATATTTATTCTCGAAATATATTATTTTTCTTTTGTATAAATGGAAAAATTTTTTCCCCCCAAAAAAAAAAAAAAAGAATATTTCGTATTATTGTCCAAATAACTAAAGATCATTTTTATCAAATTACTTTTTATCAGTTTTTTGTAAATAAATCAATGTTTCTTTTTTCTTTTTTACTATAACTTGATTAAGGCAGGAGAATACTTGTGAATATAATAATAATGATAATAATAATAATAATAATAATAATATCAATGATAGGAATAAAAAAAAAATTTACGCTTTAGGCTCGTCGAAATAAAAAAAGCAAATAATTGAATAAAAGATTGTTGTTTTTAGCTGACATTACTTAAGTAAGTAAGTAAATAAATAAATGAGTTAATAAATACTTAAGAACGTCCATTTTTATGAAGAGGAGCTTCGTTCTAATAAAATGTTTCAGCCCCTTCGGTGAAAGTTCGACCAATCAGATGTATTTATAAACGACGCAGAATCCGATCGTTCACACCCTTTCTTCATAGAAGTATTACCATTGGCTGGACATTGGCCAATCAGAGAATACATCTATTATTGATCCCCCTGCAGTATCTTCTAAGTTAGTAGTTGAAAGTATATATATATATATATATTTTTTTTTTTTTGTTCCTTTCCATTTTTCTTTTTTATTTATTAGCAAAGTTGTAAAGTGTTTTACGATCGTCATAACTACAACTACTGAGGGCATGTTATAAAGAGAAAGAGAGAGATAGATAGATAGAGAGAGAGAGAGAGAGAGAGAGAGAGAGAGAGAGAGAGAGAGATGAGTTATTAAAATTGTCCGAATTGCATTTCTATGTATGTTTCCACGAATTAATGGATAGAATTTTCATCGAAATGGTCGTGACAGAAATACCATTTGACTTTTGAACGACATCGTTATCGGCCATATTCGACGATATTTTCATTGTAACATACATAAGTACATACTTACTATATAATATAATTGTACATACATATTCACCGAACTAAATTATCTACCATCTATTTATTTTCCAATCGAGATATTTGGATTTTAACGATCAATGAACAATATTTCGTAAGATAAATGAAAAATTAGGAAAAAAATAGGAATACTTTAATCGGTATAAATAATTATATGTAATAAATATTACGTCAGGATTTATACGTATCATCATTTATATCAGGTATAATTAAGTATCGTTATAAATAATTGATCAAATGTTTTGATATATATATATATACCAATCATGATATTTTTGTTAAAACGAAATAGAGTATTTAAGTATTCTTATTATTGAGAAAAATTTTTGTGCAAAGGATACGATAGAAAAAACATTTTAATGTTTCAACAAAATAATTTCAATTAATTTCCAGATATCTGTGCTTTTTTTTTCTTTTTCTTTTTCTTTTCTTTTTTTTTTTATCGGTCTTTGAAATAATTTTTTCATATATTATCGATGACTCTCTCTAATCTCTCTCTCTCTCTCTCTCTCTCTCTCTCTCTCTTTCTAATATTTTTATCATTTTATTTATGAATATAATTAAGAAGAATTAGAAAAATTATAGTCGGATTGGATATGCGTGAAACAAATGGTATTTTAAAATGGCATTTTAAAAATTTAAAACAAGAAAAGAAAAAATTCTTTCACCTTGGAACATCTCAGAGATAAACTTTTTAACTTTTTAACATCAAAGAATAAAGGTATTTAAGATATATCTCGTAAAAATTTCTTCTGTTTACCTACGACGAGATTGTTATCGCAACGAAGTGGAAACGGCAACGTTCAATCGTCGATGGACGAGAAATAAAAAGGGGTTGTTTCCAACGGGATAATAACGATTTACTGGAAAAAATTACTGGCACTTTGCTGTGCAAACAAGCCACCCCGTAACACGTCTAATGGCGCAAAACGTCATATCGAGCGAGAAAATATGCGTGGGAACTGAAAACGCGTCGTGCAAGTGCGTCGTGACAAAAAAAAAAAGAAAAAAAAAAGAAAAAAAAGAACGAAAAAAGAAAGAAAGAAAAAAAGAAAGAATGAAAGAATGAAAGGAGGATAGAAGAAGGGGAAAGTAAGAGAGAAGCGAAAAAAAACAACGCGTAAAAAAGAAAAAAAAAAAAGCAAAAAATTACCACCCACGTTTTTATTTACGTTAGAAAATGGTCTTAAGTAAACGAAAAGGAAATAAATTAGAAGGTTAAAACGTTTATTCAGCTGCATAATATTCGAATGCAAAATATATTCAGGTGCATATTGCGAATAAGTGATTTTTCCTTTTTTTCCTTCTTCAGATATAGTTTGAATTGTTAGAAGAAACTTAAAAAAAAGAAAGAAAAGAAAAAAATTAATGGATTCTTCGGCATATATAAACTATTCTAATCCGTAAGACATACGAAGTATTTTTATTTATTTATGAATAAATATATAATTGTTATTAAAAATTATAAGATAGTACTAATTTTATTATTACGTTTAAACAATCGGTAAGTATTTTAAATGAACGATTCATATTTTATAATAAACTAACAATAGATATTTTACAATAGTATTTAATCCTGACAATATATTTGATCACAATACTCGTGTATATCGATCATTAAACTTACGAAGTATTTAACATTGATTAATTGATTAATTAATAAAAATATCGATTGGATATTTCACGTCGAACGAATGCTTAAAAAAATCTTAATCTTTCTTTTTATTCCATATTTGATCTTCTTTATTTTCTATTTTTTTTTCTATTCTTTTCTATTTTTTTTTTTTTTGCAAATATCTCTTCATACATCTACAATCATTCTGTAAGTAGGTATTCGCATAAATCTATATCTATTTAAGATTATTTATATTATTTAGAACATTTAATTATGTTCTAAGAACAAAATTTCTTTCTAAAGAAACTATATTAATTCGTTTGTTAAGGTTATACATTGAATGATAATTAATCGTTTAACATATACAAATTAATAAGTTTTTATGCACCGACATGCAATATGCATAGAATTATTTGATATTTTTCGTTGTATTTATATGCACATTGAGGAGAAGATGGTGAATTTATTTTTACAAATCTTTTGCTGTTCACTCGAGAGAAAGAGAGAGAGAGAGAGAGAGAGAGAGAGAGAGTGAAAGAGAGAAAGAAAGTGAAAGCGAGCAAGAGAGAGAAAGAGAGAGAGAGAGAGAGAGAGAGAGAGGAGAAAACGGACGAACGAACGATGAAAACAACAAAGAGAAACAATGATCACTTTCGTTGATAACATTTGCGTGCTATCTTTCTCTCTCTCTCTCTCTCTCTCTCTCTCTCTCTCTCTCTCTCTGTCTGTCTCTCTCTTTGTTTCTTTCTGTTTCTCTTCGAAGTAAACAAAACATTCATCGGTAAGTAAGTACGTAGTTCGCAAACGAAAGTTCAGTACCAATCCATTCGTCCTCGGAGCTAACGAGATTTTAAGACTATCGAGTTCGATGAGAATTGCATTTAAAATTGGGTACGTTGCAACTTTAATCAAATTTATATCGATAAGCATAAAATATATACGCATATCATACATTAATTTTTATATATGTAAACATTACATATATAAAGTATTATATGTTATCGTTAAATATAATTTTTATATATCGATCTTCTCTAATTTTTCTTTTTTTTTTTGTTTTTTTTTTTTTTTTCTTTTTGTTAATTCATAATCTTTTCAACATTTGTTATGTCTACACTTCTAATAAGATTTTTATCTTATATATATATATATATATTTTTCTTTCTCTCTCTCTCTCTCTCTCTCTTTGTCTTTCTGATTGGTAGTCTTACGATACTCTGGATAGTATCTATCTAACATGATTTATATAGTGAATAAGAGGGAGACACACACAATAGGAGGGTATCGTCGTTCAATACATAAATGCGGAACGTTCGTCCTTTCGTTCAATACGTAAATGCGTATCTATCTATCTATCTATCTATCTATCTATCTATTTATCTATCTATCGTATACTACTGTGACAAATCAAAATATATATATATGATCGACAACGTTTTTGGGGATACGAGAGGGGTTATTTTGTAATGGATATATGTGAATACATGTAAGTACTTACACGTTCGTTCATTCGTTCATTCGTTCGTTCATTCGTTCATATCACCATGAAGGATTTTCATGAAGGAAGAAGAAAAGAATGATTTAGGGTATCGCGGGATACTGTAATAATTCTAAGAGAACGATTTGGTTGATCGAATTGGTTGCTCGTGTCTATCGGTTAGATTGATTAAAAGACCCGCCGCACTTTTTACGATGCCTAAACCCGATTGAAAGTCATATTTTTCGAAGGGTTCGTAACCGCCTTTTTTTCTACGGATAAATCGTGTTATCGCCCTTGTATATATAAATTTATATATGTATATATATTTATATATATATATATATATATATATATATATACTTAACGTATGTGATATTATAGATATATATGATATGGTTATTTTTATTTATTATGGGGTGATAGAATCAGTATGATTCATTCATTCGATTTAAAATGTTTGATATCCATCTTTTATTAAATTGTTAAATATTTATAATATTTTATAATGCATCCTCGACAATTCTACGATTTATTTAATTCGTTGTTATTTCTTTCATTTTTTTCTTTTCTTTCTTTCTTTCTTTTTTTTTTCCTTTTGTTTTTTCGTTCGTTCGTTTTTCTTAGATATCTGTACGTCATGATTATTATTGACTTAATTAACGAGAAAAGTTTTTGTAATTCTTTTTCTTTTTCTTTTTCTTTTCTTTTATTAGGTATTAGATAAAATATTACGAGTTTTATCTATGAATGTTCCTTCTATATAAATATCTTTTTAGATTTTCAAATTTAACCTTATTATATATTATTATCATTATTATTATTATTATTATTATTATTATTATTATTATTAATTATAGGATTAAATGTTTGGATTAATCGAAACGAAAGAATTGTTCACTTTCGGCTATCGTCGAATCATTTGTCGTTTTTTTTAATATTTTAATATCCAATTAATAAAACAATATTACATTGCGTAGATATATTTATATTAAACATATACATATATATTTTATTTTAAATATTTATATATAGAATCTTTCTATAGATATTTTAATACTTAATCGATACGATATAATACATTTTTATATTTATATTTATTGCATAGATATATTTATATTAAATATATATATATATATGTATATTTTATATTAAATATTTATATATAGATCTTTCTATAGATATTTTAATACTTAATCGATACGATATAATACATTTTTATATTTATATTATTTATATATACAATTATTCTACTAAATAACTCGTTGAATTGTAATTCGAAATAGGATCGATGAAGGGATATTTAAGTTTTACTTTAGAAAAAAAACAAAACAAAAAAAAAAAAAAGAAAGGAAAAAGAAAAATGCGAAAGAGCGAATCATAGATGACATTGCTATTTCTTTACATCTTTTATAGATAAAAAAGAAAAGAAGAAGAGAAAAGAACAGAAAGAGAAAGAGAAAGAGTAAGAGAAAGAGAGAATTGTTCGAAAACAAAACGGAAGTCATACCATACCGTTTGGCTTCAAGGTCCGTCGATAAAGAACAATAGCTTCGATGAAAGTGCATAACATGGATATAATATCTCTCTGTATCATACAAGAAAAAAAACAAAAAAAAGAAAGAAAAAAAAGAAAAGAGAAAAAGGAAGAAGAAGAAAAAAAAGAGGAACAGGGACGATGACGTTTCGTAATCTTTCCGCGGAGGACATAGATCAACGATGTTTTTTGCTCGAGTGAGAGGGGACCGATATCCCTAAGAGTAGATGTTGAATTCGATTTTAATTATTATTAATTATCCTCTCGTCGCATAGGCCCTAATGGGAATAATCCCCCTCTCCCTACCACTTCCTTTACCCCTATCTCTCTCTCTCTCTCTCTCTCTTTCTCTCTCTCTTTCTCTCTCTGTCTTTCTCTTTTTCTCTTCTCATCCATCCACTTAAAACATTGTTTCATGTCACTTGTTAAATTTCTTTCTTTTTCATTTCTATTAACAAATTGTCTATCTCACGAACTCACGTAATTATCTATTTAGAATTGATTTTTTATTATAATCACTCGTTATCACGTAATTTATTTACATACGAAGATGTTCGATTTATCGCGAGAAAAAAGAAAATAAATAAATAAATAAATAAATAAATAAATAAAAAAAAAAATCCCGATATCTCGTGAAGGGAATCTAAAGAATTCATTGTGCTGGAGGAAACAATTTTTTTTACAAATTCCTTTGCCCGATCCTTTTTCTTTTTTTCCTATTTCGTTTCTTCCTTTTTTTTCTTTTTTTTTTTTTTATATATATACACGGTAGGGGAAATTTCGAAGTCGTTTTTTTATTTTCTTTTTCTTTCTTTTAATGAGGCTACGTTTCTTTCTCTTTGCTTTTTTTTTTTTTTTTTTTTTTTTTTACATGATTCGACGGCATTTTTTTTCTTTTTTTTTTTTGCAGAAGAATTCGATGACTCTTCCTATTTATTATTATAAAATTATTTTTTTTTTATCTGTATGCAATTGCAAGACAAATTCGTTATTATATATATATATATATATATATATATATATATATATATATATTTTTTTTTATGAATAATAAAACGAAGACATACGTGCGTATTAATCTTCTGAAAAAGATCGAAGTTCGATTTTAATACTACATTGGATATATCGTTTCGTTTGAATCGATCTTATAAAAAATAACAATTCGAATTACAAATCGAA
Organism: Vespa velutina; assembly: GCF_912470025.1. Classification (NCBI taxonomy): domain Eukaryota; kingdom Metazoa; phylum Arthropoda; class Insecta; order Hymenoptera; family Vespidae; genus Vespa; species Vespa velutina. The sequence goes on from NC_062195.1 coordinate 2,276,864, forward strand.
TTTATTTATTTAAACAATTAAAAAAATCATCGTAAAAAATTAAATTCAGCCCGTTTATCAATTTCGCCGATTTTGAGAAAAGATTTATATATTAATTTTTTATTAATCATTAAAACGTAATCACAGGTGATGTAATTACGAGTAAGAATATTAAGAATATTTTATTTTGCAAAAAGAGAAAAAAAAAGAAAAAGAAAACAAGAAATAAGAAGAAAAGAAAGAAATGCACATAGATAATCGTAAAATGGACGATTTAGCTGTCGCGATATTATTCGACAGAATTTAAAAAAATTGATAAAACAATAAGATCGATGATCAAGAGGTAAAAAAATTGCGAGTAATTTCTTAAGAACCAATTGAACGGAATGTAACACTTTTAGAACATTGTTTGTTCGATTGCTTGATTTTTTGTTCGATAGTATATAAGTATTTACTCAATGTAGAAATCTAATAAACAAATAAGAAAGAATGAATCGTTGCAACGAAGAAGAAATGGAAGAAACGCGCTTGTGCACGTGCATACGTGCATGTATATATACATATATGTGTATATGTATGTGTATGTGCGTGCTTAAAAGAATCAAGCAACCACTTAACGATAAAGCATCCAAACACTTAAGCTGTAATCTATCGTCAAGAATGGTCTCTATTTGCTCGCATCAAGGGTGGCTGCCTTTGGATACTATCAACCCTTGAGTATATATATATATATAAAAGTCACCCTTCTTTACGTATTAGGGCGTAGCCATGATTCGTACGAATAGGTACATATATATATATATATATATATATATATATATATATATATATATATATATATATATATATGTATATAGTGAGAGGAGGGTTAAGTAACTTTTGTCCTTTGCGAAGACGCATTTCTATCTTCGTATATCTAGAAAAGGGTCGATACAACATCCTATTCGAAAATGAATCGCCGTAGCCCCACTTAGAATGGTCAGTTTATGTGGTTTTCCAATATTTATGGGGTGCTCGAATCCTACGGTGAATTCTTACGCTGTGTTAAGTCAGATCATATATCTTACAAATTGGACGATGGTCTCTCGAAAATCTGATATATATATATATACATATATATATATTTTTCGAATTTATTTCATAGATTTTGAAGCTTTTCGAATTTAGCAATTTCTAATAGTATGTACTAGATGAGATAGATGAAAAATATTCAATGTTTCTTTTTCTTTTATTTTATTTTATTTTACTTTTATTTTATTTTATTTTCCTTTTTTTTTTTATTTTACTCAATGTTTGCTTTTAAATATCTATAATTATTCTATTATATTTTACTTGAAGATATATTAATAGTTAATTGTATTTTGTATTATCAATGAGATGTTATCTACTCATTGTCGAAGTTTCATTCCTAAGATAGTTTAAATATTAAAAAAAAAAAAAAAATATATATATATATATATATGTATATATATGGGTTTCAAATATGTAGTTAAAAATTATAAAACACCATATGTTGATATTAATTTTGATTTCTTTTCTTTTTTTTTTCACATTTAACCTGACTATTCAACGTGAAAAGAAAAATCGTTTGTTCTCTTTTACATAAATAAAAAATCATTTATAAGTAGTTGTAGGAAAGAAAAAAGAAAAAAAAAAAATTGTTAAAATTCATCGCGAAGGGATTATTTGTTATCGTTAAATTGAATGATCATAAAAATTCCTTTAAATAACCATAATGTGTCGGAACGAACAAACGTTTCTATATTTCATGATGACAATGACGATGATGACACACGGGAAGGAGAAATAGTCACGGCCAAATGCTCTCGTGGACACGCGTAATTTAATATTCCTTTCCCCCTTTTCGAAACGTATTCATTACTTACGTCCACACCCGGTACATTTCTATCCCTAGGAACGTCCATGATCACTCTAGCAAGCTAATGCAGACCGTGGCCAAATGTTCGATGCGATTTAAATGCCGAAGGTAGTTAACTACCCCGTATATTGTAGTTAACACCCTCGACGCATTACTCTCTATATGACCACTCTCATGCACTTCAATCATGCGACTCGTCTTCTTAACTAACTTGCGTTTTTTATTTTCTCTTTCTCTCTCTCTCTCTCTCTCTCTCTCTCTCTCTTTTTTAATTATTTTTTTTTTGTACAATATCATAAAAATTCGATTGTTATTTATTATATTCGTATTAGTATTTTTAAACGTTTGTTAAATATTTCATAATATTATTTTATAATGAAATATCGTATATTTGTACGTAATATATAAACAACAATAATAATGATACTTAATCATTTATAATGATTAATATAAATTTTATAAATAAATAATATTTATAATATTACTTGAATATTTATATTATTTTAAATAATTCATTATTTATACTTATTGGAATATTCATATGTATTGATCGTTCACTTTATAATCTATATATTGATTAATAAAGATATTGATCGAATTAATAGAACAGATCGAAATCTTTGAAAGTACAAATCTTCGAAATTAATTTTTTTCAAGGTATAAACTTTATCTTTTTTCTTTTCTTTTTTTTTTTTTTTTAATTTCTTTCGATACGCTTGACTATTTGTTAATAAGAATTAATCACAATGATAATAAATTTATTTAAAAAATAAATCTATCATGTTATATGTACATATGAAGTTACGATTGTCAGTAATCTCGCGTTATTAAACACGAGAACGATAATTTGCACCGCTATTACAATGCATTTATACGTACGGTGCACGCGATTATGGCACTTTGCGCTTTAGTCGATGCGTCGTTATCGGGATTTCGATCGGATATTCGAAGGGAGTTAATTTCACCAGAGAAATTATGTATACGACACGTGCGCTCAATCGAGATTGTAATTTTAACGAGCACGGGACGCCATTCGGCGCGTCAAGCCATCAAAACTTGATTTAATTAATCCCAGGAGGACAATCACAAATATGATAAATAAAATTATAATTTGAAGATGAAACGTCGAATCTTCTTTTTCTTTATCTCTTTTTTCTTTTATATTTTTTTTCCAACTTTGCACGAGTAAGAAGCAACTGTATTAATTTGTTCTATTTGAAACATTAAGATATTATAATTATGGGTGTATTGAGAACCGATTAAATGTTTGAAATAATTCATAATTTTCTTTTTTTTTTTTTTTTTTTTTTTTTTTTTTAATCGACAGAAGAAAAGATATCAATCATTAATTAATAACAAAACAACGTTCCTAATATAGAAATTACTTGGTAGATTTCGATAATACATGATATACATTATATATCACGAATTGAAAGTTATTTGTCCGATTGAATTTAATTTCTCTATTATTATAATTATCGAATATTTCAAATGAAAGAGAGAAAGAGAGAGAGAGAGAGGGAGAAAAAAAAGAAGAAGAAGAAGACGCGAAATAGAAAGACAGAAGAAGAAAATTAATTATCAATCAATACATTACCCATAACATCAAAATTACATATATATATATATAACTATAAATGATATATCACTATATATCATTTATCCATTTATTTGGAAATTACTTGATCAATCGTATTTAATCTAATGAAAATACTTTTATTGTCATTATATCGACACGTAACAGATACAATAAAGTAAACAATAGAAATATAAATTACGTGAGTCTTTCTTGCGAAAAAAAATCAATTTTTTTTCTGTATTTTCTTTCTCTCTTTCTCTTTATAAACGACAAAGCACGTCGAAGTTGAAAACGGAGGTGGGTAGGTGGATGGTTGGAAGAGAAGGGAGGAGTAGAGAGAGAGAGAGAGAGAGAGAGAGAGAAAAAAAAGACAAATCAATCGTTTCGAGCAGTCCTTTCTACACTCCTCCTCCTCCTCCTCCTCCTCCTCCTCTTTCTTCATGAAAATAAATGTTCTCGTTCTAAGGAGTAAATCGGACTCCCGTGGTGGTTCCTTGATTCTTCCTCGCACCCTAGTCCACCTCTCACCCCCGCTGGTTGCACCCTCATTCTTGCATCCGGCATCCGGTTCCGGTAGTCTTCCTTTTTATGGAACAAGGGAGAAAGTATTTGGATGATTCCACGGAATCCTGAAAAGTTGGTGGACCGTAAACGACAACGACAACGACGACGACGACGACGGCGACGATGACGACGACGACGACGGCGACGACGACGACGACGATGACGACGAGGATGGTGAGTATAACATAAAAGGGGGAGAGAAAGCCAGTTTATATTATTGTGCAGTCAGTACGAAGCTTAGAAAAAGAGGGTAAAGGAAGACGAGGTGGTGAAGGAGGAATAGGAGTAGGAGGAAAAGGGGGAGGAGGTGGGGGACAGGGTGAGGGTTAACATTGAACGATACAATTCAACGTCGTCGTCATATCCGCTCGAACAAATCGGGAATTGGTAGTGTCATTTGTCAAAGCGTCAGGACACGCGCGCAAACTTCTATTTCGGAAGTTAGGATACTTCGACGTAAAATACTAGATATATATATATATATATATGTATAATAAGTGACTATGGTATTTAGGATTTAGGTATTGTTACTTAGATATTAATATCTATATTAGATATTAATAATTAATATTATACTAAATATATTATCTCGTATGCGTGTTCGTAAGAATTGTTTTCTTTTCTCTCTTTTTTCTTTTTCTTTCTTTTTTTTTTATTCTTCTTGTAATCTTCTTTTTCTTTTCTTTTCTTTTCTTTTCTTTCTTTTTTTTTTTTTTATTTTTTTTATTTTTTTTCTTTCCATAAGCACTCTTCCAATCCGACGATTTGATATGTCGTCATTTGATGATACTTAATTTACATTGAATATTAGATTTTGATTTATGGATTAAGATGTTTCGACTCGAGACATCGCGAAAAATCTCAATCGTATTAATATTTGATTTCTCTCGCATAAAAGTTCGATGTAAAATGTAGCCTGTAGGTGTGTTCTCGATTAGAATCAATGTCAGAAGACAAAAGAAAAAAAAAATGAAAAAAAGAAAAGAAAAGAGAAGGAGGAAAAGGAAATAAAAAAAGAAGAAAGAAAATCTCGTATGAATTAGATCGCGACGTTTACTGGGATGATCTACAGAAAGTACAAAATATGATCTTACGAAAAGCAGTCGGTATCTTTAGAGTAGTTCTTTGAAAAAAAAAAAAAAAAGAAAAAGAAAAAGAGAATAAGTAAAAAAACATGGAAAAAGGAATAAGTAAAAAAGAAGAAAAAAAAAAAAAACAAGAAAAGATAATACCTAAACAATTATTTTTGTAATAATAATTCTAATAAGAAAAAAAAAAAAAAGACTAAACAAATAAATAAAAAATAATTAATAAATTAATAACGATGAAAAAGAATTCATTAACGAAGCAAATATACAATTTTCATTTTTGTTTTTGCTCTTTTTTTTCTTTTTTTTTTTTTTTTTATATGTCTTTAACGACATTATAATTTTACGATGAATTATTCGAAATTCATAAATTTGACGATTCATCGTAACGCAGACGAAACGATCGTATAATAATTCGATTGGAGAAAGATCAGAATAGTTCACTCGTTAATTTCTTTACGAATTTACGATCCATCGGCGTCGCGTTAGATACGGGTAATTTTTTCTGCTACGTAGTCTTGAGACAGCATCTCTCTCTCTCTCTCTCTCTTTCTTTCTTTATCTCTTTCTTTTTTTCTCTTTCTTTTTGATTTTCTCCCTTCGTGCATACGATCGAGAATTTGTCAAATCATCCTCGACTGCTCTTGCAAGGGCTGGATCTATTGTACTCCCTTTAGGGGCACGCGATGTATCTATTTCCCTTTCTTCCGTTGGGAGAGAAGAATCGTAAACTATATGAGGTAGAAACATCTGAATAATCTTTGTCCATTCAAGTTTGTCAATGTATTACGAATAATAAGAATTGTTATCTATTATATCCCCATTCTTATAAACAATTCGTCGATTGTATCGAATATTTTCTTTTTTTCTTTTTTCTCTTTTTTCTCTTTCATTTTTCTACGAAGAAAAAGAAAAAATAAATAAATAAATAAATAAATAAATAAATGTGATTTACGTTATACATTACATTACATTTTTTTTTTTTTTTTTTTTTTTTTTTGGAAAAACGCGTTCATTATATTGCATCGAAATGAAGAAAGAATATAATCAAAGAGAAATAAATTTTATTATATCGTAGGGACGTATAATTTTATTGAAAGGAAAGATAAATGAATAATAAAATTTTCCAGGAAATATTTTCTATCCAAATAGAAATAATATTTTTCATAAATAAATAACAAGCTATGGGATACCATTTTTTTTTCTTTTTTTTTTGTGTATATGGAGTATTATATTTTTTCATAAATTATTTATTAATATAATCAATATAAATATTTAACGATAATAATAAATCGACGAAGTAATAATGAATTATTATTGTCAATAAGATTTTCATAATATTCTCTAACGTTATTTTCGTTTCTAAGAAATTAAATGGTACCATACTGATTCCGAAAGAGGAGACATGTTTCCTTCGAACGATGATTGCAGTCACGAACGGTCGAAACCTCTTCAAGAAATGAAATGTATTCGAGGATTTATGTATGTTCGCGAGATGACGTCAACTCGATCATAAATCATCCTTCGCGAGAATAGGGGATAGAGATATATGTATGTACATATCTATATACGTGGGAGTTCACGAGAGAAACTTTCTATCTGATTCTTGCCGTCCTCATTTTATAAAGCAATAGTAGATGAGATCCTATTTGAATTTTATTTTCAATTTTATTTGTCAACCACCAATATTTTTTTTGCGTCTCTAATTAAAAAAAAAAAAAAAAAAAAAAAGAAATAAATATACAAACAGCTATTTATGACAAATATTGTATTTACTACGATCGCTCGTACGATTTCATCTTTGATAAATAGAAAAAATACTTCGAACGAAATTTCATACAATAATGATATTATTATTGTTATTATTTTTTGTTTTTGTTGTTGTTGATAGAGAAAAATGTTGGATGAATTTTTATTAGATTCGAAGAACATTTTATTTTATATTATAGAGATATTCATATGCTTTTTCGATGAAACGTAATTGCATTTATTTAATTAATCAAATATTGATATTAATAAAGGGTATACAAAACTATATATATATATATATATATATATATATATATATATATATATATATATATATATATATATATATATATATATATATATTTTAGATATTTTCTTATACTTGAAAGAAGAAAAAGTAAAAGAGAGAGAGAGAGAGAGAGAAGAAAAAAAAAAGAAAGAATAATATAACTTGCAAGCAATCAATCAATAAATGTAATATAGATAATATCATTTAATATCTTTGACATTTGTGGTGTTTGATGCAGGGAAAAAGAAAAGAAAACGAAAAAAAAAAAATAAATAAACAAATAAATAAATAAAAGAAATAGAAGAAAGAAGGAACATAAAAAAAAAAAAAAAAGAAAAAAACGTTTCTATCGTCTAAACATGGTATCGACGATAAAAAGTTGAGAAACTTGGAAATAAAAATCGTAGAGATTTTATAGGAAAAAAGAGAGAAAGAGAGAGAGAGAGAGAGAGAGAGAGAGAGAGAGAGAGAGAGAGAAAGAGAGACTACCTCCCTCGCAAAGAAAAATGGCGGCTGAGAAGTCGGATGTAACAGTCTCTCGAGTGAGATGAGAAGGGAGATAGAAGATGATGGTGGTGGTGGTAGAGGTGGAAGTGGAGGTGGAGGTGGTGGTGGTGGTGGTGGTGGTTCGCCGGGCTTCGAATCCCGGGAATGAAAGCACCGACGGAATTGACAGAAGCCTCGAAAGCTTGGAAGCATTGGCTCCAGACCCCCTGGCGCCGTCGCGACGCTCCGTTCCCCAGCTTTTGGCAAAACACATCGTAACTGGAAGGGGGCGGCTGCCTTTTTTATGCTCCGACCGCCGACATAGCCACTGGTTTCAGAGCTCGAAACTTCCCCATAAAATCCTACTCGCTATACTAGTCGTTGCTATCTCTCTACACCACCATCAACCCAACCCCTACTACCAACCCCTACCTCCTTCTCTTCTTCCTCCTCCTCCTCCTCCTCCTTCTTCTTCTTCTTCTTCTTTTTCTTCTTCTTCTTCTTGCACTCTCTTACTCCTTACTATTTCCTTCTTCTTTCTTTTTCCTTTTGCCCTTTTTTTTTCGTCTCTCTCGTTTCTTTTTTTTACCCTTTGTTCCCTTTTCCCTCCATCGTCTCGCACTCCGGAGATATCAATTCCTTTTATCGTCGTAAAATAATTCACGGATCACGTGTACTATTTGTTTCTTTTTTAGTTTTTATTTATTCGTTTGTTTGTTTGTTCGTTCGTTCGTTCGTTTGTTTTTCGTTTATTCGGTCTTTTTTTTTTTTTAATCCTATTTTTTTTTTATCGTTCTTTCATTATCATTTAATTTCATTAATTATACATTTTATATAGTGTATATCTTAATTTTTCTTTCTTTCCTTTCTTTTCTTTTTCTTTTTCTTTTTTTTTTTTTTCTTTCTTCTTCTCTTTAAGAAGATCAAATAGATTTACGAATTGACGGTACGTTCCACTCGGTATCAAATTAACGAGCATATTGATTCATTATCGTCAATTATTAACGTTTCGATCGTAATTTGCTAAGGGGGTGTGATTATTTTGGCAAAAAAAAAAAAAAGAAAAAAGGAAGAAAAATAATATAAAATAAAAAGACAAAAGAAAATGTTGCAAGGATTTATCTTCTTTTTCTTCTTCTTGTATTTTTATTTTTTTTTTTTCTTTTTTTTGCTATTTCTATTTCTTTTTTCTTCATCACTTTCTTCTTCAGTCTCTCTCTTTATTATCTCATTTCATTTTCATTTAAAGTTAAAGGTATGAATCATTTCCACGACAGATAAAAATCTAAACGTTTTGATACCAAATGCTTACAGACAAGTATTCCCTCCATCGTAGTAATAAATACAGAACCAATTACTACTCTTCTCTCCCTTTCTCTCTCTCTCTCTCTCTCTCTCTCTCTCTCTCTCTTCGTTCTTTTTCACTTTCTCTCGAAATGCGTATAAGTTCGATCTCATTCCACGAAGAAAACTTTTCCTTCTCTTTTGTCCCGTTCGCCATTTGTGGGATGAACAATCGTCATCGACATAGAAAGTAGTAGAACATAGAAAATACGCATACACACAGACACACGGACACATACAGACAAACACATAATTACATATATATCTACATATATACATACATATGTACATTTAGTACATTTATATCTAAGTATATTTATATCTACGTAGAAATAAGTCTCTACGTCTACGAAAACTTTATTTTCCCCTGTCACCCTCTTTCATCTCCCTTTGGAAAGTTTTCCCATTATTTCTCGAAGAAATTTTATCACCAGACATGTTGGATTGATATCTCAGTGGCTGTGATAACGGAATATACATAATACGATAAAGTCGTAACGAAGAATTCGTACTTCTTTTAGATCGTCCGTTCGTTCGACAAAACGATCCTCTAATCGTCCGTAGCAAACCAAAACGTTTCGTTGAACTAATTCGACTCTGTTTTCCACATCACGAACTTTTCCACCACGATCGGACTTTTACAATCCGATCTTCGATCTTATTTGTCGTAAAGTTGTCGTAGAAAATACATAGAGTAAGAAATTTAGATGGATAGATAGATATATGTATATGTATAAGTATATATATATATATATATATATATATATATATATATATATATATAAACAGATAAAATGATACGAGTATTAATTTTGTATTTTTACGATGTTTATTCTAATGCACACGATTGAGAAACAAATTTCAATTTGTACGTAAAATCTTTTTTTAGTACGAACTACTTCTTTTTTATTTCTTTAAAATTATTTATATATATATATATTTTTTTTTAGGACAACATAAGTTAAATCTTATTCGACGTTCAGAGGAAATTATTATTAATTAAAATATATCGTTTAATTATCGTACGTACGCGAACGATGTTATAGATTTTTTTTTTTTCCTTTTAAACATTACGAAAATGGATTGCGACGTATCGACATGGGGTGGAATGGGGTTGATGAGGATGGAGAGGAGGGGAGGTGACTCGTTTAACACGCCTCCACGTTTAACACATTTCTTCGACGCTCGCACCATCTTAAGGATACTCCGGGTAATAATCTGAGTCGGTAAAGTAGGACACGCTTTTTCCTATAAAATGTTTTTCATTGCACGGTAAAACGCAATCACGGACGCAATGCAATGCAACGTAACGCAACGTAATGCAACGCGAAACACTATTGAGAATTTATTAGAGCGTAAAAGCCATTATTCTGGCAAACATTCAATCTTAAATTTTACTTCCGCTGGTCGTCGTCGTCGTTGTCGTCGTCGTCGTCGTCGTCGTCGTCGTCGTCGTCGTCGTCCTGGCACCGAAAATCTTCGGACAAAAGAGAGAAGTGCAAGTTTCGATTTATGACACTTCCTTACAGAATATCTGGGACATCGTGTTTATACAATAGTTTAATCGCATTCTAATTCGATTCGAAGATCCAAAAGAACAACCATGTTAATCTCAATCAATTAATCATTATCGTTATCGTATATAATAATCTTGCAAGTGTTGAAATTATAAATGACATTTATCGCGTATAATTTTCTTTTCTTTTCTTTTCTTTTCTTTTCTTTTTTTTTTTTTCATTCTTTTTCTTACGCTTAATCGTTAAACTCGATAAATTTTCTTTTTTTATCTTATATATCTTTTTCCCTTAAAATTTTTCCTTCTACATATTTACTTTTACATACGAACGAATCGTCGTACAATTCATTCACAGCTGTATAAAATGTACATTACATTCGTAATCTCATAAATCGAATTGGAATACGATGGTAGATATTCTTTTATTTTCTTTTTTGCCTTTTTTTCGCGTTCCTTTCTCTCTCTTTTTTTTTTTTTCTTTTTTTAACTTTTTTCCTTTTTTCATTAAATTATTTTCTCTTTCACGTTAAACGTTGCACGTAACGGGTCTCGTTGCATGGTAACGTAACGTTTGAAAATTAAATTCTACGCAGTTAACTTAGGTTTAAATGACATCATTCGATACCAAATCGATACGAGTTACCGACCCCTGTATCGTTCGTCTTATCGAGAACACTCGGAAAGATTACTTTCGACGTAGATGCGTATTTTAGTGTTATACGTTATATACATCTCGTGCAGGTTTCGTGAACGTAGGTGCCAAATAAGAAAAGGTAGACCAAAACAAAAAAAAAAAAAAAAAAGCGAAAAAAAAGAAAAAGAAGAAGAAGATGAAGGAAAAAGAAGAAGAAATAATATTACAATCAATCAGATCGCCATTTTTATTCGTACGTTTTATTCGTTATAATGATAACGAGCAAATCATTTGAAAACTAAAACTATTACAATTTTGAAACACGTGAGAAAAGTTTTCAGACGGATAAGGTTAAACGTAACGATCGTTCTTGTACGCGTTTGAGTAATTTTTTTTTTTTTTTTTCTGTTTTTCTTTGTTTTTCTCTTCTTTTCTTTTCTTCTTTTTTCCCCTCGATAACGATAAACAATAATACCACGAGAAATTTGGAATTTTGCAATCGAAACGAAAGTATCATCATTATTTACATTATTTTATAGGTTATATTATTTTCTACTTTTTTTTTTCTCTTTCCTTTTACCTTCTTTCATTCTTTCCTGTTTCTTTTTCATTCACGACAATACATGTGAATTTTGATTTTTCAATTAAAACGAAAATTCTCATTATGATTGCATTAATTTTTTCTCTCTTTTCTTTGTTTTCCTTTTTCTTCTTTATCTTTTTCTTTTCTTTTCTCTCTTTTTTTTCTTTTTTTCTTTCTTTTTTTAATGTGAACATGCCATTCATAGTCGCGTAAATAAAGTCGCAAATAGTTTTCCGTCGAAGCGAAGAAAAAAAATAAAAGAATATTCGAAGGAAGGATAACGTTGCAATAACGTTATTGCATTAGCTTGAAAATTTTTAGAAGACGCGTGTGTATTTCCATGTTTCAAATAAAAAAAGAAGTAGTCGGGCGGCGGTTGTGCGGGGAAAGGGGGAGGGCGGTGGTGGAGGGCGGAGGAAAGAAGAAAACGATTGTCGCGCCCGAAGAAATGGAAAATATAATAAATGTTTGTTCACGACATCAATGCTAACAGGTAGACAAATATGCGACATACACGCTCGTATATTCATAAACAGATTACGCATATAAATAAATAAATAAATAAATAAATATATATATATGTATGTATGTATATATGTACATATATTTGTATGTATGTATATATGTATGTATGTATGTATGTATGTATGTATGTATATATGTATGTATGTATGTATGTATATATGTATATATGTATGTATGTATATATGTGTATATGTATGTATGTATGTATGAATGTATGTATGTTTGTATGTATGTATACTCTCTGTATGTATGTATAACACATGTACGTAAAAACCCTCGCGCAATATCTTTTTTATTTTTAGCTATATTTGTTTGGATTAGTTATTTGCATAAACGCGCAGGAGAGTGGATAACGCGCGCAGCGCCATGCGGAATAATCATGGAGCGCGAATGTAAGTAAGTAAGTAAGTTAGGAAGGAAATTACATATTACAACGGAACGATTGAAAATTTTTTTTTCTCTAACGAGCAATTCTTTCCCAAATGATACGCTTACAATGAAAATATATCGATGAACCCTCGAATATATTGTCTTATCTGTGACAATTTTTTGAAATGTCGACATAAAAAAAAAAAAAAAAAGAAAAGAAATCGCAACAATTTTATTAATATCGTAGAAATCAGCTTAAATAGATAAACGAATAAACAAATAAATAAATTAAAAAAAAAAAAAGTTAAAAAAGTAAAGAATGAAGCAGTGAACGAATCGTCGTGAATATTTGCGTGGAAAGAAACGAAGCAAATATATATATATATATATATATATATAAATTAACATACACACTCACATACATACTCGTATACAACATACATATATATGTAGATATAAAACATTTATATATATATATATATATATATATATATATATATATATGAAAAATAAGGTAGAGAAAAAAAGAGAGTGCATAGAATTAACTATATATTTTATGTGTTTTAATGAAAGAGAAGAACGGCGTTTGTGAAGGGGTGGGCGGGGGGCACCAGGAGCACCCGTAAACTTGGAACGGATATCGCCAGCCCTGGGAAGTTCCCTGGGACGAGCGGAACGCACGGAATACGGAGCGCTAGCCGGAGTTGCAAGAGCGTGCCGGACGTGCGGTAGTGCCACCGACAAGTGACAAATTGATTTTTGACGAAGACGACGACGAAGACGAAGACGACGACGATGACGAGGACGATGATGAGGACGATGACAATGACGACGAGGATGAGAAGAAGAATGAGGACGAGGACGAGGACGAGTATAACGAAGATGCAACAACGACAACGACAACGACGACGACAACGACAACGACAACGACAAAGACGACAACGATAACGACGACGAAGACGACGATAACGATGACGACATAGAAGAGATTCGTGGACCAAAAATTGTCAGGAGGCGGCGACGGTGGTGGCGGTGGCGGTGGCGGTGGCGGCGGCGGCGGCGGCGGTGGCAGTGGTGGCGGCGGCAGCAGCGGCTTTTCCCGTGCGAGTGGTTAGACCAAAATCGACCTATCTTGGAGAATATAATACGGTGAGTAAGAGTATGAAAAAAAAAAACAGAAAAAAAACAAAAAGAAAAAGAAAACGAACGAACGAATGTACGATTATAACAACAAGAACAATGGTAAAGAAGAACGAAAGAACAGGAAGGAGGGATAGAGAGAGAGAGAGAGAGAGAGAGAGAGAGATAATGATAACGATAACGATAACGACAAAGACTACCGACAGGAACAATGACAATAACAACAGCGGCAACAACATCACGACAACAAAATGAGCGGGATATAAAAAGAACGAAGGCGAGGAAAAATGTTTTAACGCGGGGTAGGAGGTGGTGGTGGTGGTATAAGGGTGAAAGAGAGGGAAGTATGGTTGTGTGGCGGGGCTAGGGTAAAGGGGGAGAGAGGTAGATGGTTAGACGCGGGAAGAGAGAGAGAGAGAGAGAGAGAGAGAGAGAGACGGAGATATGCATATATATATACATACATATATATATATATATATATATTATGTATGCATGTATGTAAATTATCATGTAAGAGATAATATCACTTTCTTCGTTAGTTAAGAAAAATACAAGTGATAATTCAAGTTCGCTGGTGTTTTTTTCCATCTTTCATTTTCGTCTTCTTCTTCTTCTTCTTCTTCTTCTTCTTGTAGCATCCGCGCGTTCGTATACATATATCATCGTCGTCCGGAGTGGATCCCCTATTGATCTGCTCCGGCGATTTTCGAGCAGAATGGGCGTGCTGCCTTCATCGTCATCGTCGTCATCATCTTCGTCGTCGTTGTCGTCGTCGTCGTCGTCGTCGTCGTCGTAATAATCGTCGTAAGCGACGTCAACGTCGACGTCGACGTCCTAGTTACCGACATCATTTCTTTCATTCCTTTCTTTTTTTCTTTCGGCTTCGTGCTTCAACACTTGTTCTATCATTTTGTTTCAAGTTCTCTTTTTTTTTTTCATATATATATATGTATATATATATATATATATATGAAATACCATATATGTATATATATATACATAGTCGTTTAATGTATTGAATGTCGGCCATAATGTTTTTTTTTTTTTTATAATGTTTACCGGATTCGTGGTATCTTCTCTATCGCGGAAGTTTTCTCTCGTGTGAGAGAAAGAAAGAGAGAGAGAGAGAGAGAGAGAGAGAGAGAGAGAGAGAGAGTGTGTGTGTCCTTCGATCGGAGTTCTCTCTTTCTCTCTTACTCCTGGCGCTTTTCGAAAGCTTTCCGAGAGCTAACCTCAAAAGGTTAGCCCCGATATGTTTCATGTGCGTGAGAGAGTGAGTATCAGTAAGAAAGAGAGAAAGAGAAAGAGAGAGAGAGAGAGATGTAGGATGTAATAGTGGGGATAACTGTAGCTCAAGAACGAAAGAGAGAGAGAGAGAGAGAGAGAGATATATATATATCATCGAACGGGTGTCTCCCGAAATAGACGTGATTCACATGCGGCGATAGAAGCGCGCCAATTGTGACAGCTTGAAAAATCTAAAGAGTTTCTTCTTGCCGATCGTTAATAGAAGAAGTAATAAAAAAAAAAAAAAAAAAAAAAAAAAAAAAAAAAAAAAAAACAAAAAAGAAAAAAAGACAAAAAAAAAATTAAAAAAAAAACAAAAAGAAATGAGAAAGAAGAAAGATATAAAATCTTCTTAAGAATTAATCATTTCTAATAATCATTATTTCGTCGTATCGAAATTTCGTTTCCAATGAAGAGAGAGAAAGAGCAAGAGAGAGAAAAAGAGAGAGAAAGAGAAAGAGAGAGAGAGAGAGAGAGAGAGAGAGAGAGAGAGAGAGAGAGAAAAAATCGTTCCCAGAGTCAATGCTTAGTAGCGAGCGACCGTGCCAAAAACAATAGGAGCTGGAAAAATCAATAGACGGTTCTCTCTCTCTCTCTCTCTCTCTCTTTCTCTATCTATCTCTCTCTCTCTCTCTCTCTCTTTCTATCTGTGAGAGGTTAAATAGCGTCAGAGAAGGAATGAGAGAGACGGAGATGAAAGAGAATATGAGGGAGAGAGAGAGAGAGAGAGAGAGAGAGAGAGAGAGAGAGAGAGAGAGAGAGTGATAGAGAGAGAGAGAGAGAGAGAGGCGCAACGTTTCGTTTACGAATTCTCATTTATGCATCGCGTATTATCTTTCTTTCTTTCGCTTAAGGACTTCGGGTTCCTTTCGATTTTGCTTAAAAATGATTGTTCGTTCTCTCATAGTTATCAAAAAGATCTTCGTTTTCTCATCGTTATTATATAACGTCAAGGATATATAACGTTAACGAGAGAATTTTTGTCAAAATTTACGTATCGCCGTTTATCTCGTCTTCGATCATTAATATTTCAATAGAAATTTTTCCTAACACTGCTGTGAACGATCGAACGTCTCCTTTTTTTTTCTCTCTCTCTCTCTCTCTCCGTTTTTTTTTTTTTTTTTTTTTTTTTTTTTTTTAATCATTTGACCCATTCGACTAACAGATTCGTTATAGAGCGTATTGTCGGATAAATCATTATCGTGATTTATGGTGATAGAGAAGAGGATAGAAGGGGGAACGGGGATTAACGCGTATTGTCAGAGTCGTCTTTTTTTATTTTTAATTTTTTCACTTTTTTTTTTATATTTTGTCTTTTTTTTTCTTTTTTTTTTTTTTTTTCTTTTCCTTTCTTTTTCTTTTTAATTTTCTTTCTCATTACTCCTTCTAATCTTTCTTTTTGATTTCTCTTTGTTAAACGCATTAAACGTTCGTTTTCGCTTTATAAACGATTTACGAAGTCTCGAACATAGAGAATGGTAGTTTAGAAATTTTTTTTTTTTTTTTTCTTTGTTTTTTCTTTTAATGATCTTTTAGTATGAAAATCGTAATCCTAATATCTTATCGTTCGAGATATTAAAGAGACGTATATTGATCGTTGATCTTTTTTTCTTTTTTCTTTCTTTCTTTTTTAATTCTAATTTTAAAATTACATATACGAAAGTATTATTTTTCTCAAGGATAAATGATACAAGTGACTTATCTCTTTCTTTTTTTTTTTTATCTTTGCTTGTCACATAATAACAAAAAAAAATAATTTTGTTAAATAATTCAATCGCGCATCGTCGAAATACGGTGTAATATCTCGAAAGGAGAGGTATATGACTTAGAACAGTGTCTTTAATAATAATAATAATAATAATAATAATAATAATAATAATAATAATAATAATAATAATAATAATAATAATAATAATAATAATAGTATATATAATAATAATAATAATAATAATAATAATAGTAATAGTAATAGTAATAATAATAATAATAATAATAGTAATAGTAATAATAATAATAATAATAAATTGAAAAAATATCGAGAGCAAAATAATGACTATTTTGAGGGGGATTATCTTTTCGTTCTTTCTAATAGCTTTAAGAGATGCTTACCGATAAAAGATTATCTTATCATCGATCATCGGTTGTGCAAAGAGAAACGAGTTTCTTGAAATGTTTTTTTTTTTTTTCTTTTATCGAGGATAATCATATATATATATATATATATATATATATATATATATGATACATTAAGTATATATATATATATATATTAAGTTGATCAATAACTAACGCCGAAATGTTTGATACAAGTTGGATGAAAAAGAAGTTTCCGGTTGATTTTAAAAATCAATTATTATTCCTTCTCGATTAATTCTTTCTAGGCTAATTTTTTGTTCGTTCGTTTGTATAGATCGTTAAAAAAAAAAAAAAAAAAAAAAAAAAAGAAAAAGAATTCCCAGATTCATAATCTAAGACGATTTGAGCCTTGTGTTATCTTACGTTTTGTATTTTCCTCCTTTTTTATTTTTTATTTATTTATTTATTTGTTTATTTCTTCTTTTTTCTAATGATCAAAGAAAAAGAAAAAAGAATTAAAAAAAATTCATTGCTCATAATAAACAATATATATACATACGTGTATGTAAATGTAAAATGATCGTAAGAAAAAAAATTAAGCAAGCAACGTATCCTGAAATAATATATATATTTATATATGTATGTATGTATGTATAATATGTATGTATATATGTATGTATGTATGTATCTCTCCATTTATATTTCTCCTCTGCTTTTCCTTTATTCGAGGATAATCAAAGCAATTTCGAATAATTATCCAATTCTCCGGCATCCAGGAGAATCTCAGTCCTCGCGAAAGCGTTGCTTTACTATCTATCTCTTGACGGGTTTCGACCCTCTTAAAGGAAACAAACGACCTCGTTATGCAATTGTTGTAAAATGTTTTTCATGGGACGTACGTTAAGAAGATTGGGTGACAATTATGGGGGAAACGATATACGATGGACGATATATATCGGCCATGTTTAACGTCATTAAGCTTCTTTTTTTTTTCTTACTCTCTCTCTTTTTCTTTTTTTTTATTTCTTTTTTTTTTTAATATACGATTTTTGTTTCTTTCTCTTGCTTGCATTCGTCAAAGATATATATATATATATATATATATATATATATATATATATATATATATATTCGCTAATCATGCGTACATAGTAATATATATATATATATATGTGTACTTTTATAAGTATATAAAGGTATATGTACAAGGTGTATATATATGTACATATAAATATTACATAGGTGCGTCGTCATAGTTATTTCGTTTCGTAATGAGAAAGGATTTAACCATGTTAATCGTCTCCGTAATATCAGTGATGCAGTGCGCACGTGCATTCATCAAGAAAATCCGATGACATTCATCGGTTTTCCTCGTTCATTAGAAGGTTCGATCTTTGAAGTAATAATAATAATAATGATAATGATAATGATAATGATAATGACGATCATGATAATAATAATAATAATAATAATAATAATAATAATATTTAAACATTATATACGGATATCTTTTGGTTAAGTTGTAATTATACATATATATATATATATATATATATATATATATATATATATGTATGTATATATTTATAATAATTAATTTAAAAATTTTACATTGAAAAATTATTACGTAAAATATATTGAAAAAAAATTATTTATTACGTTGAAAGTAGCTTTGAATTTGGTTTCTCTAATTTTACGTAGGATCTTTCTTCTTTCATTTTCTATCTTTTATTTTTCGTTTTTTTTTTTTTTTTTTTTTTTCCAAGAAAATTCCGAGTCCGCAAAGGAAAAAAGAAAAAAGAAAAAAGAAAAAAAAAAGTAGATCGTGTATCTAGCCCTATTCCATATACCATATGAAATATTTTGAATTATTTAATAAGGAATTGTCCCGATTACTAATAAGGTCGATACAATTGTTTGCATTAATGTTGCAAAGTTGAATCTAAAATAGCTTGCTGGCTAACTGGGCTAGCTAGCTAGCTAAGCTAACTAATCACTTAGCTAGTTAAGTGGTAACAATCGTACGAATGTATCTTTTACACTCTTGAAAATCCCGTTCGTGATTTTTTTCTCCTTTTTCGTCTTATTCCGTTGTTTCTATACGGTTTACGCCCTACAATTGATTATCTACCATCGAAATGAAGAACAAGAAAGAAAGAAAAAAAAAAAAAAAAAAAAAAAAAAAAAAAAAAAAAAAAAAAAAAAGAAAGAAAAAGAAACAAAAAAGAAAGGAAAAAGAAAAAAGAATCGAAGGAGAAAATTTTCAACTACTCGACGTATATTTTCGTATGAAATAATGATTAATGATATACAATAATAATTTTCACGATTACGAAGTGAAAAAAGAAATGTTCAAAAATCATTTTTTTTCTCATTCTCCTCTTCCTTTATCTTTTTTTCTTCTTCATCATTGTCAATAATCTCTAGAGTTAAATTTTCGTATTTATCGATATTAAAGTACTTACTTTATTCACGTTATCTCATTTATTCTTATACTTAGCTTACACCTGTTAGTTGAATCGATTTCATGTCTTATTCGATTCTTTTGTCGTTTATTACGCGGAAGACCGACCAATCGGCCAATCGGCCGACCGACCGACCAACCAACCGACCGACCAACCAACCGACCGACCCCCAAGTCGATATGCGTCCGTTACATTTAATCCGAGAACCTCCCTTGTTTACTCAGTTTTAGGTTACAACGCGTCTAATGGATTATCCTTATACCTATTCACTCTCGAAAAAATAACGTCTACATTCACTCTCCTGGACCTTGATGGGTCCACACAAGTAAAAATAACAATGACTTCGTATTTGCTCGACTTATTAAAAGATTTTACCGCTATTTCATACTATCTATCTATCTATCTATCTATTTATCTATTTATCTATTTCTCTCTCTCTCTCTCTCTCTCTCTCTCTCTCTTTCATTCTCTTTTTTATCTCTCTTGTTGAGAGTATGGCGACAGTGAGAAAACGTGTCACGAGCAACGTCCAATATCGTTGAATACGTTGAAAGAAGAGATAGATAGATGTTTTCACGTAAGATTTCCATTCGTTCATTATTTTCAAACATAATTTCCAATGTTACATAAATAATATGACCCCTTACGAGGTCAATATTATGTGTCTCGTTGGAAAAAGGTTTAGTAGAGATTTTCGTTCGCAAATCGACGTAATATATCAATTCAATCGTGTAATCAAGAATTTAGTCCACTTTATCGTACTGCAAACGTATATATATATATATATATATAAGGGAAAAACGAAAAAGAAAAAAGAAAAAGACAAAAAAAAAAAGGACAAAAAAAAACAAAAGTATCTATTAATTAATTGTTTATCACTATTACACTTATTTTAAATAATAATGAACGAATAGTAGTAGTAGTAGTAGCAGTAGTAGTAGTAGTAGTAGTAGTAGTAGTAGTAGTAGTAGTAGTAGTAATAATAATAATAATAGTAAAGGCGACATAGACGTATCGTCCTTTTCTGATATAATACATACGCTTTCAACTATGTGCGATAATTTTCGATCTCGATAATACACATATTGCAGATAGTAGGAATTTAATTAGATACATACCGTAGAAAGTTTTACCCAATAAATGTTTCTCGTCGTCCTACCTGCAAAATTCTTACATTTAACGACGTAACTCTGAACGTCAATCTGAATATTTTTATTTCTAACAAAAAATTCATTCTCCTTACGTTACTCAACGTACGCACACGTTATCATATTTCTCTTTCTGTATCTTTAAAGGAACGAACAAAAAAAAAAAAAAACGAAAAAAAGGAGAGAAAAGAGAGAAAAAAAAGAAGAAGAAGAAAAAATATTTCGATCGATTTTTTATTTAATCGATCGATGGATGATCGATCCTATCGATCGTTATCTATTGGCGATCTTGAGGATTTAGGTATGCATTCGAATTAAATGAATTGGCCGAATGATTTAAATCCCTCTTCCCTTATACCCTCTTAATCCTTACCCCTCCTCTTGTCTAACGTTTAATAGTAGGTACGCCTTTTCTAAGCTTGACGTCGACTAGGAGGGACGGAGGGTGGTAGCAATGGGGGTGTAGTGGTGTAGGGTAGAGAGACTCGTTGATTGACCCGAATTTACGACACGGTTATGAATCTCATAATAACGGAGATACGTGTGCAACAAACCCATTACAAGATTACGCATTATAGCCGTTACGTCTCTCGCTTTTATTAGACATCACGCGCGGCTCTTCTTTTACGATGACACACATACTCACGCACAGACAGAAAGAGAGAGAGAGAGAGAGAGAGAGAGAGAGAGAGAGAGAGAGAGAGAGAGAGAGAGAGAGAGAGAGAGAGAGAGAGAAAAGGATCATCTCAGATGT
>NC_062195.1:2303320-2310820 GCF_912470025.1 Vespa velutina
AATAAGTAAATAAGTTAATAGTAATTTTTACCTATCGCCTAATTCAATGGTCAAAAAGTATATACATACTTAAAGTAACACAATGAACATTTAATACTCGAATAAAGTATAGCCATATATGTATATATATGCTGGAGTTAAAGTTATTCGACTAGAATTCACTCTAGTATTTTAAAATCGAAAGTTTTTTCTTTTTTTTTTTTTTTTTTCTCCTTTCGAGATCCTTTAGACTTTCAAAGTCTTGTCACGTAGTTAAGTTCGAACGTATGTATACCGCATTATTCGACGACGTGATTGGAGATATCTTACGACATACATTTATGGTGCTTCTATTATATATGTATATTCAGTAAATATTGTTTTTCTGTTTTATTTATTTATTTATTTATTTTTGTTTTATTTTATTTTATACTAATTTATGTTTTTATTTTCTTATTTTTTTTTTTTTTTATATTTGGCCAATAAACAATTATTAAATTTTAAGTAGAAAAAAAAAAAAAAGAAAAAAATACTATACGATATTTATACGATCTCAGTGTATAGTTAAATATAAAATGTAAATATCTGTAGATAAATTTTTGACATTTCTTATCGTTCCAGAGCAATATATCGTTTTTATTTTTATCATTACCAATCTATTTCATTTGAATATTATTATCATTTAATTTAAAAAATATAAAATGATAAAAGTACGAACATTTCTAATCGGTCAATTTTAATAGAATCAGAGATTAGATAGGGCAAACAAAACGAAACAAAAATCCCCATTGTGAATGGTGGACGTAAAGAAACGACATAGAGCCGGATCAAACTAACTTCGTCGATAAATCTCATAATACTTTTTTTTTCTCTCTTCTCTCTCTCTCTCTCTCTCTCTCTCTTCGAGGCCTTCTAATAGCTTCTATTTCTTTTACCTTTCTTCCTCTTTTTTTCTTCATTTTTTTTTTATCCTTCGGTTTGTAAGGATAGCCGTATCGTAAGGGCGATAGGAGCGACCACCCCTGTGCGTTCGCGTCTTGCGAGCATTCATGGTCACCATAGAAAGTTCCGGCCGAAAGTGCCGCTGCATAAATTGCCTGTACATCTCAATTCACCCCCTGGGACGTTGACCATTCTCTTACACGTCGTGCTTCTGAGTGACATTTTCCTCTGCGTTCGTGCGTCGTAGGAGACCTCCTTCCTACGATCCCGCATTATCATCTCTCTCCTATCTCTCTCTTTCTCTCTCTCTCTCTCTCTCTCTCTCTCTCTCTCTCTCTCTTTGCGCTTTTCTACTCTCCCTTATACATACTCTATCTAGGGTGATCTTTTGCCTAATGCTCGATCACGTCACAACTGTGACGTCTTTTCTCGAATGTTTCGTTAAACATTGTCGAAGTTAATTCTTCACGGAGATTGCTTATCACTTTTCCTTTTTTCTTTCTTTCTTTCTTTCTTTCTTTTTTCTCTTATAATTAAACCAATTCAAATACTTAATCACGACAAATACTTGTCTCATCATATCGGCACGTTCTTGTTTGAACTTTAATACTTTTATGTTAATAGATAAGATATATGTGTGCCTTGGAAAAATATAAACACTGATTAGGATAGTAAAAAGATACGAATAAAAAAAAAAAAAAAAAAGAAAAAAAAAGAAAACGAAGAAGAAAAAGAGAGAGAGAGAGAGAGAGAGAGAGAGAGAGAGAGAGAGAATCCTGCTTATTTATATCTTTTTTCTTGATTGCTTTACATAATTATTCTCAATAATTTTTGATACAAAAAAAAAAAAAAAACAAGAAAAAGAAAAGGAAAAAAAGAGTCGACAGTACGAAGTACGTAGATACTCGTGCAAATAAAAAAATTCTGTTCAATTAATAGTGATATTATTACAACAAAAAAACAAAAAAAAAAAAAAAAAAAAAAAAAGAAAGAAAGAAAAAAAGAAGGAATAGAAAAAACAAAAAACAAACGAACAAAACATTAAACGTTAAACGCTCAACTCATTAAAACATTTTCTCTGTCGGACGAACGAATTGAATTTTCCCGACTTTATTGTTTCAAGGTGAAACGATAAAAGAGAAAAAAAAAGATGATGAACCGATACAAAAGAAATGGGGTAAAAAAAAGAGAAGGAAAAAAGAAAGAAAGAAAAAAGAAGAAGAAGAAGAAGAAGAAGAAAAAATAGAAAATAGCTAAAAAAAAGAAAGTCGTAAGCGAGTAAAATAACTACACTCCGGTTGTAGAATTAAACGCGAGTCGTGACATTGTGAGAGTACTTGAGGGTGATGACGGGAGGAGGAGTTGGGATGGGAGTGGGCGAGAACGGGCGACGGGGGATTAGGGGTCAGTAGGGGGGAAAGATTGTTAATACATAAGTAGTCGAAGGTTTGGAACGTAACCGTGGCCTTAAAAGGGAAGATGAATGTATGAAGTAAGAGAGCATGTATAAGGAGTATGTATATGTATATATATATATATATACATATGACGTATGCACGTATTAACAACAAATACGATGAAAAATGGTAATAGAGAGAGAGAGAGAGAGAGAGAGAGAGAGAGAGAGAGAGAGAGAGAGAGAGAGAGAGAGAGAGAGAACAAAGGGATGAAAAAGAGAAAATGTTTTCTGAAACATGGATCGGTTGTGTAGGTTGTAGAGGGAACAGTGGGGGTGGATAGAATGGTGGACGAATGGACCAAGGGAATAGGTGGGAGAAGAAATGGTGATGGGGAGAGGGGCAAGGTTGGTAGGAAAGGAAGGGTGGAAAGCAACCGAGAAAGGACGAGGATTGGCGAGAGACGAGGGTTGCCTCGGTTATCATAGTTTGGACCAATCGCTACGTGTATCATAGCAACGCAAGCGCGATCTAAAGCGCGAACGTCGCGACCCCTTTACGTAGCGGCGGCGAATTTCACCGCCGTTTTGGATGGTTTGGGTGGCACGCACGAGGCCGCAGGACCTATCACTTCTTTGGCGACAGCGGTCGGGGTAACATCCTCGTCCTTTCTCTCCTATACATCCTCGTACGCCGTTCGAAAACGGTAACCATCTCCGAATATACCCGCTCTTATAAAACTCTCCATAACTTTATCATCCTAAACTAAACTTCTTTACTAATACTTATTCTTTTTTCCATTCTTTTTATACTATTGTATGTTATAAATTATTTCATCTTATCTCTTTCTCTCTTTCTCCCTCTCTCTCTTTCTCTATCTTCTTTGATCTTCATCTTTGGTCCTTGTTGTTCATCACTTTAATCCTCTCTTTTTCATCTTTTCTTTTCGCGCTTACGTGTCTCTCTCTCTCTCTCTCTCTCTCTCTTTCTCTCTCTCCTTCTCTCTGATCATAATCTTTCGTCCTCTTCTAAGTATTTTTTTTGTTTTTTCTTCCACGTCTTCTTAAGACCTATGTGTCATCTCTGATACTTCACCATTCATCATATTTCTCTTTTCCCTGGTGGTAATCTTTCATTCGGTAATTGTTCATTTTTGTTGCTTTTCCCCCTCCCTTGCCCAGCCCGGGCGTTAAACCTCATCTTTCTTACACTTTCTTTTTCCTTTGCTTTTTCCTTTCCTATTTTTCTTTTTCTTTTTTTTTTTCTTTCTATTTTTTTTTTTGTTTTCTATCCGTAAAAAAAGATTCCTCGAAATCGTCAAACCTTCATTCTGCTCCCCGTCCTCGCCTACGCCCTCTCCTCCTACCCCCTTTTTTTTCTCGCACCCCCCTCCCACCCAATCCACGTTAGTTCGTTCGGAAAATATGGATTCGTCGTGGCTCCTCGTATCGTCATTCGTAACGACGCGAAACGATTCGTATAGTCTTGCCGATCGTGTTTTCATCGCGAGACCGATTAGTTCGCGCTCGTTCTTCTATTCTTCTTCTTATTCTTATTCTTCTACGTTTTCTACGTTTTCTACGTTTTCTTCTTCTACTTCTACTTCTTCTTCTTCTTCTTCTTCGCCGATCGGACAGTTCGAAGATACACGATGAGTTCCATTCGTAATATCTTCAAGCAAATCAGGTTTAATACAAATTTTTCTATTATTTCTATTCTCTCTCCGTTCCATTTATCATTATTTCTAATAAGTTCCTTCGATCATATCCAATCGTTACCAATCGAATTTATCTTTCTTTTTCTTTATTTTCTTTTTCTCTCCTTCTTTTTTTGTTTTTTTTTTTTTTTCGTTTGCGCGTTTTTCTTTCTCCTTTTTTCATTGTTATTTTCGATCTCCACGCAAGTAAAATTTTCATTCCGATATCTTCTTTCTTTCTTTCTTTTCCTTTTTTTTTTTTTTTTCTTTTCCTTTAATTCGTTTTGTATTCCTTTGCAAAGTCGATTCGTTCATTAGTCGGATTTGATTTTTTGAAAGTAGCGAAAAAAAATTCGTTCGTCTCGCGTCGTATCGTTCGAAAATAATCGACAAAATGTTTCAGTGTTTTTTTTTTTATTTTCTTCCTATTACGATTTTTGAGATACGGAGGTTGCGATTTTAATTGAGCCCCGATAGTTCGAACGCATTTGACGTTCGCTTTCTTGTTTCGTCATCGTTGTCGTCCCGAAACCTTTCTCTCGTGCCTTAAATAGCCGTCCAATATTCGAATACCTTGACAATAAGCCACGCTTTCTCGCCGTATTTCCTGTGATTTCTCTCTCTCTCTCTCTCTCTTTCTCCATCTTTCTCTCTCTTTCTCTATCTCCTTCGCCCCTCCTCTTTTAAACATTCTTAAGCGTAAAAATTGGCCGACATATAAAATCTCTCGCGTCTTCGCAAACGAAGATTTTTCTAACCTTTGTTTCTCCCATTTTTTATCTTTCTCTCTCTCTCTCTCTTTCTCTATCTATGTTTCTGTCTTTGTCTCTGTCTCTATTTATCTATTTACTTATCTCTTTCTCTCTCTCTCTCTTTTTCACTTTCCGTGTCTAATCAACACTAAAATTCCTCTCCTTTCTCTTTCTATAAAATTTATTCCTTCGCAATCCCACGCATTTATCCTCGATTCTTGTGATCTGCTCGATTTCTTTTTTTAGTGTTTAAATCCAAAAAAAAAAAAAAAAAAAAAAAAATACAAAAAAAAATACAAAAGAAAAAAAAAAAAAAGAAAACCAAAGACTTCGTCCGTCCTATTACAACCCCCGGTGTGCCTTTTTCCACTTTAACCTTCTACTTATTTCTCGTGCCTGATCGAGTAAAGTACCTTCATCGTGCGTCCACTTGATACCACGTGGTATTTCTCAATTTCCTGAAATTCCTGATATCCTTCTTCCTTCGCAAGAGAAAGAAAGAAAGAAAGAAAGAAAGAAAGAAAGAAAGAAAGAGTATTATAGAAAACGAAAAAAAGAAACAAAAGAAGAAAAAAAAGAGGAAAAAGCATAGCGGAACAAAAAAGAAAAAAAAATATATATATATATATATATATTCGTTTATATATATCTGAAAGAAAAGCGTGAAAAACTCTGTAAAGAAAAAAAAAAGAAAAAGAAAAAGAGAAAGAAAAGAAATAACAAGCAGAAGAGAAAAAAGTATCTCTAATGATAATTACCAAAGAGAAGAAGTTACTAGCGAAACGCGATTACGGTTTCTTTGAAATTTCGGCGAAAGAGAAAAAAGAAAAGAAGAAAAAAAATAAGGGTAGTACAATCGAATCGCGTTGCTTTAAACCCCTTCTCCCTTCCCTTTGCCCCGCATCGATCGTAACCAAGTTCTTTTAACAATGTTATCATTCGGCAAGCCGAAGGAAGAGAAGGATCGAAGAAAAGTGAGTTCTGTGATCGAAATTAATTTTTCTCGGTGAGTAATAAAGATCTTTTACTTTTATCCTTTCGCTTTTTTTTTTCTTTTCGTTATTCCGTTTATTTTCTTCTTTTTTTTTTTTTTTTTTTTTTCCTTTTTTTCTTAAATATTTACTCTGCATCTCGTCGTTGTTTGTGCAATCATTGTCTTGTATATTTCTCTCTCTCTCTCTCTCTCTCTCTTTTTTTTTAATTTCGACATTTACGTGCGATTTAACTCACGTGCGTCAGCGTCGATACGTGATTGGTCCGATATCTTATTGGATCTGTTATTGTCTTTGAAAATTTAATTGTGATATTGTGTTAAAACGGCAATCGAGGAATATAGAGAGGGTGTTGATGGTTGTGAGCTTGAGGGGGCTAGGGGTTAGGGGTTTGGAAGGTTGGAACGAAAAGCTGAGGAGGAGGTAGGGTCAAGGGTTTTAGGAATCCAATGAAAAGCCATTTTACACGAATCGTTTCTTAATTCCTCGTAACTCTTTCGTTATCACCTGTTGCTGCCCGACTAAAACATTGTTTTCGATACGCACGCTTTACCACCATCGATTTCGTTTCTTTTCTGTATTTCTCTCTCACTCTCACTCTCTCTTTCTCTCTCTCTCTCTCTCTCTCTCTCTCTCTCTCTTTTTTCGTTTTCTCCCTTAATGAATGTTATCTTCGATAGCGAAGATTAATTAACAATATAGCAAGATATTAATTAAGAACTGATATTTTTTTCGATAACTGTACGAATTATATCTCGAATTATTTGAAGAGTTATTTGAGTTCCGTATGGAAAACAAATGGGAAAGCATAAAGAAAAGAAAAAAATTGATTCTCCGTGAATTACGTTTTCTTTGTCGCGTTGTTGATCCTTAAAGTGGAAAAAACGCGAGAAGCGGGTGGAGAGATTTTCGCGCGATAAAAGGAAGAAAAACAAAACAAAAAAAATTGAGATTAGATAGAGACCCTCGCGATAAGGGTTGTGACGATAGAACATAATTATTACGGTTGAAATCGCTTTAGCGAGAAGTTGCTTCTTGTTAACGAAGGATTGAGAAATTGGATAGTATAATGCAAGAGTCAACTTTCTGGTATATCCGAAAAGAAAGAGAGAGAGAGAGAGAAAGGTGGGAGTGGGGAGGGCGAGGGTGTAGGAAAGAAAGAGTGGAAAAAATAGCAACGAAAAGGAGCGAGGGTTACGAATACTCCTCACTCCTCTCATATCCTTCGTAAAGCCAAGTATTCGATCGTTTCACATCCCAACCCATCACATCCCATCTCACCTCCACCCAATTCTATCCCCCTATTCTAACCCCATTCTATCGTATCACCGCACGGAACAACGACGCGTTTTAAATCGGTTAATCCCGTGGTCTCTAAACGAAACCCACAATTTTCGTGACAATTACGGAATTGACGGATTAAGCCCCGTGGGTCTCGTGTTTTCTTTTCTATTTTCTTTTTTTTTTTTTTTTCCCATGTCCCAGACATGATATACACCGTCGAAAATGAATATACCGGTAATTTGCATCGGTGTAAATTAATAGGGCTGATAACGACGAAGGGGAACAGAATTGGAACAAATTTCGGTTGAGTAACATCGAGGGTGGGTGGTAGGGGGCCGATGGCGAAAGAGAGAGGAGGAGGAGGAGGAGGAGGGAGAAGAGGAGTAGTACCGAGGTTGGAAGCTTCCCCCGAAAATTATATAGAGAGAGATTCCATATATAAAGAGTAGAATAGTAGG